>NC_056726.1:428498303-428619469 GCF_019279795.1 Protopterus annectens | reverse complement strand
AATATTCAATTATATTCTAAATTGACAGTGTATCCACATGGATATAAATAGTTATTTTAACTTAATCATATTCCGGTAATTATGGAAACAGCATAATGTTATATGAAAACTTACTAGAGAAATTGTAATAAACATTCGTAATTTAAATTTACATTGTTTGTTATACAAAATAATGATCCCATTTTGGCAACAAGCTAATGAGATGTTAGAAAGATTTAAAGCTAAGAAAAGTAAAGCCACAAGAACTGGCTGGTCCATTGGTGCTCTTTCTGGCCAACACATGAACAGTACAGTGAGAAGGTATTAACATTGCATACTCCTATTATGGAGCCTTACCATCCTGCTGTTCAAGCATAAACACAAAAAAAAATGAAAAAAAAAATCAATTAGTAGACACAGAGTCGTGACCAATAAAAGTGTAAGGATGAGAGAGTGTAAACAAAAAAGACAAGATGAAGAAACATATAGATTTTAATAGATACCATAAAGAATACATACTAAAAGTCATACTCTTTTAGTGAAAAATGGAAGACAACATAAACATATGCCTTTGTTTAAATCTGAATCCTTTCTTTTTTAGGGACCTCAAAGGCTTGTTGACCACTGTGAAGTTTATTTATTTATTTTTTATTTGGTGCCTGGAATAGCCTTCTGGGACATTACCCAGATTCATGATGAGACCCAGATCCAGGGTAAAAACTTCAAGAACTACATATTAGGCTGTTCTAGTCTTTAATTTGAAAACCACTCCCTAGTTCTTACCAGGATGATGGAGATGGGATGTAGCCAACTATGCTATACTGGTTTCAGACTTCCCTTGCGAAATGTACCAAGCTATATTACAATAGTTTCAGACTTTCTTTGTGGAGCTTATTAAGTTGTATGATACTAGTTTCAGACTTACCTTGTGGTATGTATCCAGGCTGTGCTTCACCGGTTTCAGAATTACCTTACCTCTGTCTATCTCTGTTATGCTACACTGGTTATGGACTTAGCTTGTGGCAACTATCCAGGCTGTCCTACGTTGGTTTCAGATTTATCTTGTGGAACATACAAAGTGGTACTATACTACAGACTTACCTGGTGGAATGTACCAAGCTGTACTACACTGGTTTCAGACTTCCCTCATGGACATGTGCGGTGAACATGGCATTAAATTACATTACATTTTGGGATATAGATATGTGGCAGCATGTACCTGTAGAGTGGCCATGGCATTAAACTACAGACTGGTAGATAGAAGTGTAGGAGCATGTACCTGGGTACTGGGCATCATTACACTACAGGTAGGGAGACAGAGGTCTGGAAGCACTTACCTGTGTGATGGGCATCTCATTATACTACAGATTGAAGATAGAGGTGTGGAAGCATGTACCTGTGTAGTGGGCATGGCATTCCTTTGCAGATTGGGAGATAGTGGTGTGGAAGCATGTACCTGTGTTGTGGCCATGTCAATACACTACAGTTTAAGAAATAGAGGTGGGGAAGCAAGTACCTGTGTAGTGGGTATGGCATTACACTACAGGTAGTGAGATAAAGGGGTGGAGACATGTACCTCTGTAGTGTGCATGGCATTACACTACAGGAAGGGAGATGGAGGTGTGGAAACATGAACCTGTATAGCAGGCATGGCATTACACTAAAAGTAAATAGTTAGAGGTGTGGAATCATGTACCTGTGTAGTGAGCATGGCATTACACTGCAGATTGGAGATAGAGGTGTGGAAGCATATACCTGTGTAGTGGGCATGGCATTACACTACAGAATAGAGATAGAGGTGTGGAAGCATGTGCCTGTGTAGTGGGAATTGCACCACAGGTAGGGAGACAGAGGTATGGAAGCATGTACCTGTGTTGTAGGCATGGCATTACACTACAGATTGGGAGATACAGGTGTGAAAGCATGTACCTGAGTAGTGGGCATCCCATTCCACTACAGATTGGAAGACAGATGTGTGGAAGCATGTACCAGTGAAGTGGATATCACCTTATACTACAGGTAGAGACACAGGTGTTGAAGCATGTACATGTGT
This sequence comes from Protopterus annectens, assembly GCF_019279795.1. Classification (NCBI taxonomy): domain Eukaryota; kingdom Metazoa; phylum Chordata; order Ceratodontiformes; family Protopteridae; genus Protopterus; species Protopterus annectens. The sequence goes on along the minus strand of NC_056726.1, from coordinate 428,617,437 downwards.
AGTTGTCATGGCACTCCACTACAGGTAAGGGGATAGAGGTGTTGAAGCACATACCTGTGTAGTGGGAATGGTATTGCATTACAGGTACAGAGTAACAGGTGTGGAAGCATGTACCTGTGTAGATGGCATGGTATTACAGTACAGATTGAGAGACATATGTATGGAAGCATTTTCTTGTGTCACAGACATTGCATTACACTACAGAAAGGGAGATAGATGTTTGGAGATATGCACCTGTGTACTGAGCATGACATTGTATACAGGTAGGGAGATAGAGGTGCTGAATAATGTACCTGTGTAATGGGCATGGAATTACACTAGAGCTATGGAGATAGAGTTGAGGAAGCATGTACCTTTATACTGAGGATGGCATTGCACTACAAGTAGGGAGATGGAGCTGTTGAAGCATGTACCTATGTAGTGGGCATGGCATTACACCACAGAAAAGGAGATAGCGGTATGGAAGCTTGTACCTGTGTAGTGGGCATGGCATTACACTGCAGATTGGAGACAAAGGTGTGAAAGTATGTACCCGTGTAGGGGCATGGAATTACACTACAGTCTGGAAGATAGAGGTGTAGAAGCATGTACCTGTGTAGTGGGCATCAGATTACACTACAGATTGGGAGATAGAGCTGTGTAAGCATGTTCCTGTGTAGAGGGCATGGCATTGCACTGGAGGTAGGGAGACAGAGGTATGGAAGCATGTAACTGTATATTGGGCATTGCACTACAGATAGGAAGATATAGGTATGGCAGCATGTACCTGTGTAGTGGGAGTAGCATTACACTACAGATTGGGAGATAGTGGTGTAGAAGCATGTACCTGTGTAGAGGGCATGGCATTGCACTACAGGTAGGGAGATAAAGGTATGGAAGCATGTACCTGTGTAATGTGAATTGCACCACAGCTAGGGAGACAGAGAAGTGGAAGCATGTACCTGTGTCATGACCATGGAATTACACTACAGACTGGCAGATAGAGGTGTGGAAGAATGTCCATGTATAGTGGGTATGGCATTGCCCTTCAGGTAGGGAGATAGAGGTATGAAAGTATGTAACCATGTAGTGGGGATTGCACTACATGTAGGGAGATAGATGTGTGGAAGCATGTACCTGTGTAGTGGGCATGGCATTACACTACAGATTGGGAGATACAGGTATGAAAGCATGTGACGGTGTAGTGGGCATGGCATTACATTGCAAATTGGAGATAGAGATGTGGAAGCATGCACCTGTGTACTGGGTATGGCATTACACTACTGATAGAGAGACTCATGTAATGGTGTAGTGGCATGGCATTACACTGCAGATAGGAGATCGAGGTGTGGAAGCATGTACCTATGCAGTGGGCATGGCATTACTACAGGTAGGGAGACCGAGGTGTGGAAACATGTACCTGTGTGGTGGGCATTGCATTGCACTACAGGTAGGGAGATAAGAGGTATGGCAGGATGTCCCTGTACAGTGGACATGGCATTGCAGTACAGACTGGAAGATAGAGGTGTTGAAGCACATACCTCTGCAGAGGACATAACATTGCACTTCAGATTAGGAGATTGAGGAGTTGAAGCATATACCTGTCTAGTGGGCATGGCATTGTGGTACAGATAGGGAGGTGGAGGTATCAAAGCATGTTCCTGTGTAGTAGGCATGCTATTACACTACAGTTTGGGAGATAGAGGTGTGGAAGAAAGCAAGTGTTCAGTGAGCATAGCATTGCACTACAGGTAGGGAGATAGAGCTATGGAAGCATGTAACTGTGTAGTGGGCATGGCATTATACTACAGGTAGGGAGATAAAGGTGTGGACGCATGTACAGTACCTGTGCAGTGGAGCTTGCCTTACACCAGAGGTAGGGAGCCAAAGATGTTGAAGCATATTTTTGTGCAGTGGACATGGCATTTCACTACAGCTAGGGAGATAGAGGTGTGAAATTATGCACCTCTATAGAGGACATAACATTGCACTACAAATTGGGAGATAGAGGTGTTGAAGCATTTACCTGTGTAGTGGGCATGATATTACCGTACAGGTACAGAGACAGAGGAGTGTAAGCATGTACTTTTTAAGTGAACATTACACCACAGATTGGGAGAGTGAGGTGTTGAAGCATAACCTGTGTAGTGGGCATGGCATTGTGTTACAGATAGGGAGGTGGGGGTATGAAAGCATGTTTCTGTGTAGTATGCATGCTGTTACACTAGAGTTTGGGAGATAGAGGTATGGAAGAAAGCACGTGTCCAGTGAGCATTGCATTGTACTACAGGTAGGGAGATAGAGGTATGGAAGTATGTACCTGTGTAGTGGGCATGGCATTACACTAGAGGTAGGGAAATAGAGGTGTGGAAGCATGTACCTGTGTAGCGGACATTGCCTTACACAACAGGTAGGGAGTCAGAGATGCTGAAGCATGTTTTTGTGCAGCGGGCATGGCATTGCACTACAGCTAGGGAGATAGAGGTGTGAAATTATGAACCTGTGTAGTGGACATGGCATTAAACTAGAGGTAAGGAGATAATGGCATGAGAGCATGTACCTATGTAGGGAGAATTCCACCAATGGTAGGGAGACAGAGGTGTGGTATTATGTACCTATGTTGTGGCCATGACATTACACTACAGACTGGAAGACATGTCTGGAAGCATTGACCTGTGTAGTGGGCATGGCATTACACTACAGATTGTGAGATAGAGGTGTGCAAGCATGTATCTGTGCAATGGGTATGGCATTACACTACAGACTGGAGATAGATGTGCGGAAGCATGTACTTGTGTAGAGGACATGGCATCACATTAGAGGTTGGGAGCTAGAGGTGTGAAAGCATATGCCTGTGTAGTGGGCAGGATACTGCGCTAGAGGTAAAGAGCTGAAAGTATGGAAGCATTTACCAGTGTAGTGTGAATTGCACCACAGCTAGGGAAACAGAGATGTAGAAGCATGAACCTGCATAGTGGGCATCAGATTATACTACAGATTGGGAGATAGACGTGTTGAATCATGTACCTGTGCAGTGGGCATCAGATTACACTAAAGATTGGGAGATACAGCTGTGGAAGCATGTGTCTTTGTAGAGGTGTGGGGGAATGTCCATGTATAGTGGGTTTGGCATTGCCATTCAGGTACGGAGATAGAGGTATGAAAGGATGTAACCATTTAGTGCGCATTGCACTGCAAGTAGGGAGATAGAGGTGTGGAAACATGTTCATAGGTTCATAGGTTGGTACTAGGCTATCAGCCCTAGGGCCTATACAAGCCTAGCCATAATAATTCCCTTTCTATTTCTTCCCACATTATTTACTTTCCTGGACCCCTGTCTAGCAGGGCGACTGACGTGATCCCTGGGGTGAATTTCCTTTCTCCCATCCAATCGTCAAGGTTCCTCTTGAAGAGGTCCAAAGAGGCACTCTGCTTGACATGTATGGGCAATCTATTCCAGAGTCTGGGGAGTCTCTGGGTCAGGAACCTATCCCTCCAGCATGTTTTGTTTATTGTGATGACAAGGTTTAGATCCCTGGAGCGTGTAGCTCTGAGGGATTGGGATTTCTTTAAGTGTAGCATGTCCAACAGCTCTGGGTTTGACATGGCCTTGTATGTTAAGCAGAGATCGCCTCTGAGTAGACGATATGCGACAGAGTATAGCTGGAGTTTTTTAAGGCGGTCAGCGTAGGGCATCTGCTTTAGGCCTGTGATTCTTTTAGTGAGGTATTTCTGAGGCCTTTCCAGTTATTGCAGATGTCTTGAGAGGTACATACCAAATGGGGCGTTGTATTCTATAATGGGTCTAATGAGGGATGAGTACAGTGGGACAATGACCTCCTTTTTTCTGGATGAAAAGCCTTTCATGATGAGGTGTGCCACATAGAAGGATTTCCTGACTGTTGTGGCGATGTGGTTATCGAAGGTGAGACCACTGTCCACCTGTGTCCCTAAGTCTCTTATCACACTTTCTGTGTTTAGTGTACTGCCACCTATATGGTAATTCATGGATACATGTTTTTTTTCCCAAAGGGATAACAATACATTTCTTGGCATTGAGCTTGAGCCCATGGCTCTGGCACCAAGCATCTGTTTCTGTAAGGCCCTTTGTAGAGTATCCACATCATTTGGGGATTCAATAATGGCTCCCAGTTTGCAGTCATCTGCAAACTTTGTTAGCCAGAGTCCCTTAGTGTTGACCTGTACTTAGAGAAGTAGATGCCAAACAAGAGCGGCCCCAGGACTGAACCCTGAGGTACTCCACTTGTCACTTGTCTGGAGCTGGATTTGGAGTCGGCTACTTTTACAGTGTGGGTTCTATCAGTAAGCCATTTAGCAACGCATTGGGTGACATAGGGATTAATGCCCAACTTAGCAAGTTTATCTATGATTCCAGAGTGGGGGATGGTGTCAAAGGCCTTGGCAAGGTCTAGATAGGCTGTGTGGACCACCTTACCCTTGTCCATGGCTCTGGAGACTGATTCAAAGAAGTCAATCAGGTTCAGGAGACAAGATCGGCCCTTCACAAACCCAAACTGGGTGGGGTCCAGTGTTTGAAGGTTGCCAATGTCTTTGTTTATAAGTTCCATGATAATACGCTCCATGGCCTTGCAGATAAGGCTTGTCAGACTGATGGGATGGTAGTTTCCGGGATCCAAGGTGGATCCCCCCTTGTGGATTGGGATAACTGTAGTTCTGCGCCACTCAGTAGGCACGAAACCTGAGGTGATGCTATGATTAAACATGACACTTAGGTGAGGTGCCAGTTCATATTGTAGTTCATGTAGTACACAGCCCGGGATGTCATCTGGTCCCATGGATGCTGTATTCTTGGCTTTAGAGAGTGCGTTTTGTACCTGTGTGGCCGTTATTACTGGAATTTGGCAATCTTCCGGTATTGAGATGGGCCATTTAGGGGGTGAGAGGGCGGTGAAGTTGGCACTGAATTGATCTGCCAGGATATTGGCAATATCCTTTGGATCAGTATATTTAATGCCATTCTGTTTTAGCTCAGCGCAGATCTGAGCATTGCCATTTAGATTCTTGACATAGTTATAGAATGCTTTGTGGTTGTCTTTGGAATCTTTGGCAATTTTATTTTCGTAACTAGCTTTGGAGGATTTTATGAGGCATCTCAGTTTCTTACTGAGGCCAGTAAGGGAGTTTTTTGCATCCTGGGATTTTCCTCTTTTCTGCAAAAGTTTTTTCCTTTTGTTGTAAAGCTTGTTTATGGCAGGGGACCACCAGATTGGCTTCCTTTTTTTTGGATGAGAGCATTTTGGTTCTTTTTGGGATGGCACGATTCATGCATGAGTGGATGTGCTCGTACAGTGCCTTAGTGTAGGATTCAGCAGTTGAACTTTCAGATCCCGTCTGCATGGGTGTTATGAAGTTTGTCACTTCTGACTTGAGTAGCATGAAGTTGGCTTTGGAGAAGTTTTTTTATGGTGGTTTCTTTACTGGGGGGTGGGGGTGGGATGTGGATGTTAAGGGTGATTAGCTTATGGTCAGACCTAACTAACGAGGGGGTGACCATAGGTATGGAGCATTGATTTCCCATGTTGGTAATGACCAGGTCTAGGATATTGGAGCTCCTGGTGGGACTATGGATTAGCTGATCCAAGGCATTGGAATTTATGAATTCCAAGAACCGTTGCGCAAAAGTGTTGGGACATGAGTAGTTTTCCCAGTTAATGGCAGGGTAGTTAAAATCACCCATTATTAGGGTGTTTGGTTCTATCTTAATATTTTCCAGTATGTTTAGAAAGGTGTAGTGAGAATCTTGGGGTATGGTGGGGGATCTGTAGCAAGCTACAGTTTGGATTGCAGTCTTACCTAGTGTTAGTTGCACTTGGAGAATTTCAGACACATTGTGTTGGCCAACTAGCCTGGTGGTGTGAATATCCTTGGTGAATATTGACACTCCTCCACCTTTAGTGTTTTGGTCCTGGTTTGGTGGCTGAAAAGTGTGGTAAGAGTTGTAGCCAGGTATTGCAGGGGTGCTCTCTGGAGCTTTGAACCAGGTCTCAGTTACTGCACAGATATCGATGTTCTCCATTTTTAGGAGTGCCTCGAGAGAGTGCATTTTGAGGTTTAGACTTCTAGCATTGAGTAGCATTACCTTCAGATTTTGCATGCTTGTACCTGTTATGGTGGTGGTTTTGTCCTTTGAAGTTTGCCTAAAAAAGGCACTATAGGGGTGGCAAGAGCCTTAGCCAGTAACCTGAATCCCAGGGGCGACAGGTGCAGACCATCTCTGGAAAAGCATCGTGGTCTGTCAATCATGTCATCCCAGGCAGACAGATACTGGATCCCCTTTGAATGACACCATAAGCTTAGCCAATTGTTGAAGTCAATCATTTTATCCTTATATTGTGGTATCATTCTGGGCGAAGGCAGGATGCTAGTCGGGGCTAGGGTCATACCTGCCTGGGCCACATGATCCGAGAGCTCTTCCATGTCTCTTTTCATGTAGTCCAGGGAGGTACGTCTCAAGTCATTCACTCCAACATGGACAATGACAGAATCATATTTGTACTTGTTGTGGAGTGACTTGAGTGCATGCGTTATGTGGCGGATCCTGGCACCTGACAGGCAGCTGACTGTAATTTTCTCCTTATTCAACCTGGTGAGAGGGACATCAGTGTGCCAGACTATAGAGTCACCTATGACTAAAGTGTTAGGTACATTGTCTTGCCTTAGGGGCTGTTGCTGGGTGGCACACTGGTGTTGTGAACTATGTGACACATTGGTTGTGATTGGTGTTTGTTTGCGTTTCAGCTTCAGAGGTCTTTGTTGCTTGGGCAGGTTACAGTTAAGGGCCTCTGCATATGTGGATTTAGTGTTGCTATATGTGGGTGTTGGTGGTGCGGGTTTAGAAGGGCTATGTGTTGCTTGAGATGTAGTGTGGGTGTTAACCTTCTCCTCTTGACTGTTTAGCACAATCTTGGGTGGAGAGAGCTTTGCTTCCATTTTGGCTATGTAAGTGCATCTCTCACAGGTTGTAGTGTTGGGTGGTAGGAGGAGAGGGTTGTCTGTGTACATGAGGCAATTGCTGCATTGCCCCAGTATGCCCAGATTCACCAGGTGGACAGGAGAAATCACCGGAAGCTGACCCTTGGACATGCTTGGTTTGGGGCTTTTTTTTTCTTTGTAAAGTATAGGAGCTGTTTACTTAGCAAGGTACTTTGCAATTATAGGCTGTTTAGTGCCTACTATTAATTTCTCCTTGTTAACAAGGAGAGTTCAGTGTTTGTATGAGTTTAAGGCTTCCTAGTGCTTTCCAGCAGGTATTAGAGAAAGTGCTAGTCACAGGGATGCTTAAAGGTAAGATTGAAAATGCACTGCAGTGTGCACTAGAGAAGTTAGATGTGAAAGTAGGTAACTTGAGTTTTACCTGTTTAAAAAGTTAAGGTTTAGTGGAGAGTTACTATTTTTAAAACAGCAAGATGGATTGAAAGGGGTGGTCACTTTTGTATTTTGGTACTATGAAATACCGTAGGATGGCCAATAAATTTAAATAATTGAAGGGGTAGGATTTCAAAAATAATGATTTTGTGATTACTCACATAAGCCAGTGAAAGTAGAGAGAAATGAGATATGTGGTCAGATTAACATAAGAGGCTGGCAACTAGAAAGACAGTAGTATTTAACAAGACAACTTAAGTGGGTGGGCGTGAAAAAATTCTGCCTGACTCAGAACAGAGATAGCTGTGGTCTCTTTTGAAGTTTTAATATGCTGTTAAAACAGAATGCAAGCAAAACACAAAGTAAAGAAAACAAACTACAGTATTCAAAATATAGAATGTAACTGTAGTGGGCATGGCATTACATTGCAGATTGGATGTAGAGGTGTGGAAGCATGTAACGGTGTAGTGGGCATGGCATTACATTACAGATAGGTGATAGAGGTGTGAAAGCATGTATCTTATGTAATGGACATGGCATTACACTACAGCTAGGGAGATCGATGTGTGGAAACATGTACCTGTGTGGTGGGCATTACATTGTACTACTGCTAATGATAAGAGGTATGGCAGCATTTACCTGTACAGTTGATATAGCATTGCAGTACAGATTGGGAGACAGAGGTGTTGAAGCATGTATCTCTGTAGAGGACATAACATTCCACCACATATTGGGTGATAGAGGGTTGAAGCATTTACCTGTGTAGTGGGCATGGTATTACAGTACAGGTATGGAGACAGAGGAGTGGAAGCATGTACTTCTGTAGCAGACATCACATTACACCACAGATTGGGAGATAGAGGTGTTGAAGTATATATCTTTGTAGTGGGCATGGCATTATGGTACAGATAGGGAGGTGGAGGTATGAAATCATGTTCCTGTGTAGTAGGCATGCTATTACACTACAGATTGGGAGATAGAGGTGTGGAGAAAATCAAGTATCCAGTGAGCATAGCATTGCACTACAGGTAGGGAAATAGAGGTATGGATGCATGTACCTGTGTAGTGGGCATGGCATTACACTACAGGTAGGAAAATAGAAGTGTGGAAGCATGTACATGTGTAGTGGACATTGCCTTACATTTAGTAGGGAGCCAGAGATGTTGAAGCATGTTTTTATGCAGTGGGCATGGCACTGCACTACAGCCAGGGAGATAGAGCTGTGAAATGATGTACCTGTGTAGTGGACATGTCATTGCACTAGAGGTAAGGAGATAATGGTATGAGAGCATGTACCTATGTAGGGGGGAATTTCACCATAGGTAGGGAGACAGAGGTGTGGAATTATGTACCTGTGTTTTGGGCATGACATTACACTACAGACTGGGAGATAGATGTCTGGAAGCATTGACCTATGTAGTGGCCATGGCATTACACTACAGATTGTGAGATAGAGGTGTGCATGCATGCCTGTGCTGTGGGCATGGCATTTCACTAGAGACTGGAGGTAGATGTGTGGAAGCATGTACTTGTGCAGAGGACATGGCATCACACTAGAGATTGGGAGCTAGAGGTGTGAAAGCATGTGCCTGTGTAGTAGGAAGGTTATCGCACTAGAAGTAAAGAGCTAGAAGTATGGAAGTATGTACCAGTGTAGTGTGAATTGCACCACAGCTAGGGAAACAGAGATGGCGGGGCATGCACCTGTGTAGTGGGCATCAGATTATACTACAGATTGGGAGATAGAGCTGTGGAAGCATGTATCTGTGTAGAGGTGTTAAATAATGTCCATGTATGGTGGGTATGGCAGTGATCTTCAGGTACGGAGATAGAGGCATGAAAGGATGTAACCATGTAGTGGGTATTGCACTGCATGTAGCGAGATAGATGTGTGGAAGCATGTACATGTATAGTGGGCATGGCATTACACTACATATTGGGAGATAGAGGTGTGAAAGCATTTACCTGTGTAGTGGGCATGGGATTACAGTACAGGTATGGAGACAGAGGAGTGGAAGCATGTACTTTTGTAGTGGACATCGCATTACACCACAAATTGGGAGATGGATGTGTTGCAGCATATACCTGTGTAGTGGACATGGCATTTTGCTACAGATAGAAAGATGGAGGCATGAAAGCATGTTCCTGTATAGTAGGCATGCTATTACACTACAATTTGGGAGATAGAGGTGTGGAAGAAAGCAGGTGTCCAGTGAGCATAGCATTGCACTACAGGTAGGGAGATAGAGGCATGGAAGCATGTACCTGTGTTGTGGGCATGGCAGTACACTACAGGTAGAGAAATAGAGGTATGGAAGCATGTACCTGCGTAGCAGATATTGTCTTGTACTGCAGGTAGGGAGGCAGAGATGTTGAAACATGTTTTTGTGCAGTGGGCATGACATTGCACTACAGCTAGGGAGACAGAGGTGTGAAATTATGTACCTATGTAGTGGTCATGGCATTACACTACAGGTGAAGAGACAGGTGTGGAATTGTGTATAATATTGTAGTGGGCATGGCATTACACTGCAAATTGGAGATAAAGATATGGAAACATGTACCTGTGTGGCGGGTGTTGCATTTACTAAAGATTAGAGATAGAGGGGTGGAAGCATATACCTGTGTAGATGGTATGGCATTACACTACAGACTGGGAGGTAGTAGTGTAGAAGAATATACCTGTATAGTGGGAATAGCATTGGACTTCAAATAGGGAGACAGAGGTATGGAAGCATGTAACCATTCATTGGGTATTGCACTACATGTAGTGAGATAGTTGTGTGGAAGCATTTACCTGTGTAGCAGGCATGGAATTACACTGCAGATTGGAGATAGAGGTATGGAAGCATGTACCTGGGCAGTGAGCATTGCATTACACTACAGATTGGAGATAGAGGTGTGGAAGCATATACCTGTGTACAGGGCAGGGCACTGCATTACATTACAGATTGGAGATAGAGGTGTAGAAGCATGTACCTGTGTACTGGGCATGGTATTACGCTTCCAGAAAGGATATAGAGGTTTGGAAGCATATACATGTGCAGTGGCCATGGCATTGCACTACAGTCTGGGAGCTCCAACTTTACCCCTTTCTCCCCCCTTCAACCTTCCCTCATTAAATATCATAAAATATAACTCCCCCACTAACACTGTATCACTAACACTGTATCAGTGGGCCCAGACAATATCCCAGGATGCCTTATAAATAGCATAAACCATGACCTATCAGGGCCTCTGGAATTACCTTTTAACTGTAGCCTACAAACCAGTTTCATGCCTCATGAATGGAGAAAGGCAACAGTCACCCCTCTGCACAAAGGTGGGCCATGTACAGACCCTAGAAACTACAGACCCATAAATTTCACTAGTCTTATATGTCAAGCCGTGGAAAGAATTATCATGGAGATGATCAATAGAGATATACTAAACCTCCAGAAAATGGGCCCAACCCAGTTTGGTTTCGTCAAGGGCAGAACATGGTCACTCAACCTAGTGGACTTTGAGAAGGTCACCAACGCAATGGATGAGGGCAAAATTGTTCACACTGCCTACCTTGACCTGGACAAGGTATTTGACACAATACCCCACATGGGCATTGTTGACAAACTCAAGAGGTTAGGTACAAAGCTGTTGTCACCCAGTGGATAGCGAACTTGCTCACAGACAGGACCCAGGAAGTTAGAATTTGGGAGTAAACCTTTACAAAGAGGCCAGTCACATTTGTAGTCCCTCCGGGATCAGTCCGTGGACCATTCATTTTTGGCATTTACTTCTCAGAAGTCAAGGCCAATGTCAGTGGTCTCTTACTGACTAAATTTGCAGATGTTTGCAAATTAGGAGTTGTCACTGAATGTCACACTGACACAAATGTTCTCCAGGAGGGGCTGACACAGACAAACAACTGGTGTCAGAGCCATGGATTAAAACGAAATGCCACGAAATGCATAATAGTATCATTTGGGAAGTCATCCATCCCTGGTAGCTATCATATTGACAACACACCCCTTAGAGTTGATCCATTAGTTGGGGACTTAGGGATATACATAGATAGTAATCTAGCCTTTGACCATCATGTGTCTACAGTGGTGAGTAAATCATTCTATGCTGCACAACGTATAAAAATGGTATGGCATCTACGTCCAAGGAAGTCATTGTTCCACTGTGTTCAGCATTCATCAGACCTATCAGCGAATATAATGCTCCCTTTGGTATGGACCTAACCAGTCATATCCAACAAATGGAATGTCGACAGAGGTTCCTCACTAAAAGAATCCATAGCATAAGTAAAATGTCCTATGCAGACTGCCTCAAGGCCCTATCCCTGTATTATGTCTCCTATAGGCTTTTGAGGGGAGATCTATGCCTGGTATATATAGGGCATTGTCAGACCCCACTCTGATGGACCTCCTGCATATGCACAAAACAAACAGCACCAGAATTACCCATTCTAAAGACTTAAACTTTGCCTGTGATATAAATAGGTCCTGCTGGAAAGATAAGTGTGTATCCCAGAGACTACCATGTCTATGGATCAGGCTCCCCATCCATGTAAAGCAGAGTTCCTCCCTAATCCAATTCAAGTGCAACTTGGACAATTGGATGGGAAACCAGAACTGCATCCCCGGTTTGGCACCTATGTCTGTAATGGACACAGGTAACCTGTAAATGGTTCATCTGCCAACTTTCTGCTTACACTTATCAAAGGGATCAGAACTTGTCAGAGATTTGGGATGCATGGCTAGGCTTAAAAAGGACCGTGTGGTCATTAGTCTTGTAAATACCTGTAAACCTGTGAAGCATATACAAGTGTAGTGGCCATAACAGTGCACTACAGTTGGGGAGATAGAGATATGGAAGCATAGGTGGTGTGAAAGGATGTACCTGTGAAGTGGGAATGGGTTTGCACTACAGGTAAAGAGATAGAGGTATGGAAGCATCTACCTGTGTAGTGGGAATTGCACCATAGGTAGGGAGACAGAGGTATGGAAGCATGTACCTGTGTAGTGGGCATGGCATTACACTACAGATTGGGAGATAGACATGTGGAAGCATGTACCTGTATAGTAGGCATGGCATTGCAATACAGAGTGTGACGTAGAGGTGTGGAATCATGTACCTGTATAGTGGGCATCACATTACACTACAGATTTGGATATAGAGGTGTGGAAGCATGTACCTATGTAGTGGGTATGGCATTGCACTACAGGTTGAGAGATAGAGGTATGAAAGCATGTAATTGTGTAGTGTGCATTGCAGTACTTGTAGGAGATAGAGGTGTTGAAGCATGTACCTGTGTAGAGGGCATGGCTTTGCACCACAGGTAGGGAGATAGAGGACTGGAAGCATGTATACATCTAGTGGATATCAAACTATAGGTAGAGAGACAGGTGTTGAAGCATGTAACTGTGTCATGTGCATGGCATTGCACTACAGGTAGGGAGATAGATTTGTGGTAGCAAGTACCTATGTAATAGTCATGGGATTGTATTACAGCTATGGAGATGGAGGTGTGGAAGCATGTACCCGTGTAGTGGGCATGTCAGTACATCACAAGATTGGGACTCTTTCGGAGCTAGAGGTGTGAAAGCATTTACCTGTGAAGTGGGCATGGCATTGCATTGCAGATAAGGAGAATGAGGTATTGAAACATACACCTGTGCAGTGGGAATAGCACAACAGGTAGGGAGAGAGAGATGTGGAAGCATGTACCTGTGTTGTGGGCATGGCATTATACTCAGACTGGGAGGCAGATGTGTGGAAGCATGTACCTGTGTAGTGGGAATTGCAATACACTGCATTACACTACAGAATGGTAGCTAGACATGTAGAAGCATGCACCTGTGTAGTGGGCATGGCATTGCACTACAGTGTGGGAGATAGAAGTATGGACACGTACATCTGTAGTGGGTATGGTATTACACTACAGACTGGGAGATAGAGGTGTGGAAGCATTTACCTGTGTAGAGGGCATGGCATTGCACTACAGGTAAAGAGATAGAGGTATGGAAACATGTACCTGTGTAGTGGGAATTGCACCACAGCTAGTGAGACAGAGGTGTGGAAGCATGCACCTGTGTAGTGGGCACAGCATTGCACTAGAGGTAGGAAGGTAGGTATGGGAGCATATAACTGTGTAGTGGGCATTGCACTACAGGTAGAGAGATAGACATGTGGAAGCATGTACCTATGGAGTGGGAATGGCATTACACTACTGACTGGGAGATAGAGATGTGGAAGCATGTATCTGTGTAGTGGGCATGACATTAGATTACACATAGGGAGATGGAGGTGTGGAAGCAAGTACCCATGTAGTGGGTATGCCATTGCACTACAGGTAGGGAGATAGAGGTATGGAAGCATGTAACTGTGTGGTAGGCATTGCACTACAGGTAGGGAGATAGACTTGTGGAAGCATGTACTTCTGTAGCTGGCACAGCATTGCACTATAGGGAGGGTGATAGAGGTATCAAAACATGTAAGTCTGTAGTGGGCATGGAATTACACTACAGATTGGGTGACAGAGGTGTGGAAGCATTTTCGAGAGCATGGCAATACACTGTAGGTTGGAAGACAGAGGTGCGGAAGCATGTACCTGTGTGGTGGGCATGGCATTGCACTACAGGTAAAGAAACAGAAGTATGGAAGCATGGACATGTGTAGTGAGAATTCACCACAGCTAGTGAGACAGGGGTGTGGAAGTTTTCAGCTGTGTTGTGGGCATGGTATTATACCACAGACTGGGAGATAGAGGTGTGGAAGCATGTACCTATGTAGTGGGCATGGCATTGCATTAGAGGTAGGGCGATAGAGGTATGGAAGCATACAACTGTGTAGTGTAGGTATTGCACTACAGGTAGAGAGATAGGTATGTCAAAGCATGTATCTGTGTAGAGGGAATGACATTACATTACAGGTAGGGAGATAGAAGTGTGAAAACATGCACCTGTGTAGTGGGCATGGCATTACACTACAGGTAAAGAAAAAGATGTAAACAAGCATGTAGCTGTGTATTGGGAATTGCACCATGGCTATAGAAACAGCGGTGTAGAAGCTTGTACCTGTGTCATGGGCATTGCCTTGTACTACAGATTGGAAGATGGTGGTATAGAAACATGTGCCTGTGTAGTAGGCATGGCAGTGCAGTAGAGGTAGGGAGATAGAAGTATGTAAGCATGCAATTTTGTAGTGAGCATTGCACTACAGGTAGGGAGATATAGGTGTGGAAGCATGTACCTGTGTAGTGGTCATGGTATTGTACTACAGATTGAGAGATAGAGGTGTAGATGCATATACCTGTGTAGTGGCCAAAGCACTGCTGTACAGGTAGGAAGATAGAAGTATGTAGGCATGCAACTGTGTAGTGAGCATTGCACTATAGGTAGGGAGATAGAGGTGTGGCAGCATATATATGTGTGTATTGGGCATATCATTGCACTGCAGGTAGGGAGATAGAGGCATGGAAGCATGTAACTGTGTGCTGAACATTGCACTACATGTAGGAAGCCAGAGGTGTGGAAGTATGTACCTGTGTAGTGGCCATGGCATTGCACTACAGCTAGGGAGATAGAGGTCTGGAAGCATGTACCTGCATAGTAGGCATGGTATTACACCTCAGGTTGGGAGATAGAGGTGTGTAAGCATGTACCTGGTAGTGGGCATGGCATTAAAGTACAGGATGGGAGCTAGAGGTTTGGAAACATATACCTGTATAGTGGCCATGGAATTGCACTACAGGTAGGGAGATAGAGGTGTGGAAGCATGTACCTGTATAGTGGACATTGCCTTATATTACAAGTAAGGAGACAGTAGTGTTGAAGCACATTCCTATTTAGTGGGGATGGCATTGCACTACAGGTAGAGATAGAGGTATGGAAAGCATGTGCCTGTGTACTGGGAAGTGCACCACAGCTAGTGAGACAGAGGTGCGAAAGCATGCACCCATGTCTTGGGCATGGCACTACACTACAGACTGGGAGATAGAGGTGTTGGAAGCATGTACCTGTGTAGTGGGCATGGCATTACACTACAGATTGCGAGATAGAGGTGTGGAAACATGTACCTGTATAGTGGGCATTGCATTACACTGCAGATTGGGAGATAGAGGCGGTGGCATCATGTACCCTTGTAGTGGGCATGGCATTGCACTGCAGGTAGGGAGAGAAAGAGGTTTGGCAATATGTAACTTTGTGGTGGCATGGCACTACAGGTAGGGAGATAGAGGTTTGGAGGTATGTACCTGTGTTGTGGGACTTGCATTACATTGCATTTCAGTATAGAATGTGTGATAGATGTGTGTGTAGGTATACACCTTGGTAGTGGGATGGCATTGCAGTACAAGAAGGAAGATAGAGGTATGGGAACATGAATCTGTGTAGTGGGTATGGTATAATACTGCAGATTGTAAAATAGAGAGGTGGAAGCATGTACCTCTGTACTGGCCATGACACTGCACTACAGGTAAGGAAATAGAGGTGTGGAAGCATGTACCTTGTGTAGTGGACAGAGCATGACACTACAAGTAGGGAGACAGAGGTGTTGAAGCATGTACCTGTGCAGCGGCAAGGCTTTGCACTACAAGTAGCGAGACAGAGGTGTGGAAGCATGTAATGGATATGGCATTAGACTACATGTAGGGAGCTAGAGGTTTGCAGACATATGCCTGTTTATTGGGCATGCCATTACACTAGAGCTAGGGAGAAAGAGATGTGGAAGCATGTACCTTTGTAGTGAGCATGGCATTGCATTACACATAGTTAGCTAGAGGTGTGGATCCATGTACTTGTGTAGCGAGCATTGCAAACCACTACAAGTAAGGAGATATCCGTGTGGAAGCATGAACTTGTGTAGTGGCCAAGGCATTACACTGCAGATTGGAGATAGAAGTGTTGACACATGTACTTGTGTAGAGGGCATGGCATTATACTATAGGTTCGAATACAGAGGTGTGGAAGGATGTACCTGTGTGATGGGCATGGCACTGCACATCAGGTAAAGAGACAGAGGTATGGAAGCATGTACCACTGTTGTGGGAAGTGCACCACAACTAGTGAGACACAGGTGTGGAAGCATGCACCTGTGTTGTGGGCATGGCATTACACTACAGACTGGGAGATAGAGGTGTGGAAGCATGTACCTGTGTAGTAGCCATGGCGTTGCACTTCAGGTAGGGAGCTAGAGGTTAGGAAGCATGTACCTGCATTGTGGACATAGCATTACACTACAGGAAGGGAAAGTGATGTGGAAGCATGTACCTATGTACTGGAGATCACCTACACTAACATCTACACTACAGGTAGAGAGACCGGTGTTAAAGCATGTCCCTGTCTAGTGGGCATGGCATTGCACTACAGGTGGTGAGATAGAGGTGTGGAAGCATGTACCTATGTAATGGGCATGGCATTGCACTAGAGGTATAGAAATAGAGGTATGGAAGCATATCACTGTATAGTGGGCATCATATTACAGTGCATTACACTACAGAATTGGAGATAGACATGTGGAACCATGCACCTGTGTGATGGGCATGGTATTGAACTACAGGAAGGGAGATAAAGGTGTGGATCCAAGTTTGTAGAGGGCATGGCATTACACTACAGGTATGGAGCTAGAGGTGTGGAAGCATCTACCTGTGTAGTGGGCATAGCATTGCACTACAGGTATGCAGTTAGAGGTGTACAAGCATATACCTGGGTAATGGGCATAGCATTACACTGCAGGTAGGGAGCTAGACGTGTGGAAGCATGTACCTATGTAGTGGGCATGGCATTGCACTAGAGGTAATAGAAATAGAGGTATGGAAGCACATCACTGTATAGTGGGCATCATATTACAGTGCATTACACTACAGAATAGGAGATAGACATGTGGAACCATGCACCTGTGTGATGGGCATGGTATTGAACTACAGGAAGGGAGATAAAGGTGTGGATCCAAGTTTGTAGAGGGCATGGCATTACACTACAGGTAGGGAGCTAGAGGTGTGGAAGTATCTACCTGTGTAGTTGGCATAGCATTGCACTACAGGTATGCAGTTAGAGATGTGCAAGCATATACCTGGGTAGCGGGCATAGCATTACACTACAGGTAGGGAGCTAGACCTGTGGAAGCATGTACCTGTGTAGTGGACATTGCCTTACACGACAGGTAGGTAGATGGAGGTTTTGAAGCATGTAACTTTGTAGTGGTACATGCTTCAACACCTCTGTATACCTACCTGTTGTGTAAGGAAATGTCTACTACACAGTTACATGCTTCAACACAAGAACAAACCAAACCCGAAAAAAACAAATAAATTAAATTAATCAAAATTGACAGCAGTTCCATCTCACTCACGT
Organism: Protopterus annectens; assembly: GCF_019279795.1. Taxonomy (NCBI): domain Eukaryota; kingdom Metazoa; phylum Chordata; order Ceratodontiformes; family Protopteridae; genus Protopterus; species Protopterus annectens. The sequence continues at coordinate 428,599,714 of NC_056726.1, read as the reverse complement.
CTCTCTCTAAATAAATGACACTTCCTGGCTCTTAAACAAACAAAATAACAAAATAGCAAGTATTGGAATCAGGCAGAAATAATTACAAATGCCTGATTTGAATACTTGTTATTTTGTTCGTCTAAGAGCTGTGAGGTGTCATTTATTTATGGAAAGACATGAGTGAGACAGAACTGTGGCTGTTTTTGATTAATTGAATTTCTTTGGTTTGTTCAGGTTTGGTTTGTTCTTGTGCCAATCATGTAACTGTGTAGTAGACATTGCCTTACACAGCAGGTAGGTAGACAGAAGTGTCAAAGCATTTACCTCTGTAGTAGACCTCACCTTACACTACAGGTAGGGAGATAGAAGTGTTGAAACATATACATGCATAGTGGGCATAGCATTGTACTACAGGTAGGGAGATAGAGATATGAAGGCATGTTACTGTGTAGTGGCAATGTTATTACACTTTAGATTAGGAGACAGAGATGTGGAAGGAAGTACCTCTGTAGTGGGCATGGCATTACACTATAGATTGGGAGATAGAGGTGTGGAAGCATAAGCCTGTGTAGTAGACATCAACTTACACTGCAGGTAGGGAGATAGAGATGTTGAAGTAAGTACCTGTTTAATGGGAATGCCATTGCACTTCAGGTATGCTGCTGGAGGTGTGGAAGCATGTACATGATTAGTGGGCATAGCATTACACTAAACGTAGAGAGCTAGAGGTTGGAAGCATGTACCTATGTCGAAGGCATGGCTTTGCACGACAGGTGGGGAGATAGTGGTTTGGAAGCATGTACCTGTGTAGTGGATATCACCTTACAATACAGGTAGAGAGACAGGTGTTGAAGCATGTACCTGTGTAGTGGGCATGGCATAGGACTACAGGTAAGGAGATAGAGGTGTGGATGCATGTATCTGTGTAGTGGGCATGGCATTGCAATAGAGATAAGGTGACAGAGGTATGGAAGCATGTACCTGTGTAGTGGGAATTGAACCACACCTATTGAAATAGAGATGTGGAAGCATGTACCTGAGTTGTGGGCATGGCATTACATTGCAGACTGGGAGATAGAGTTGTGGAAACATGTACCTGTATAGCCAGCATGACATTGGACTACAGTTAGGGTGATAGAGGTATGGAAGCGTGTAATTTTGTAGTGGGCATTGAACTACAGGTAGAGAGAGAGAGACGTGTGGAAACATGTACTTCTGTAATGGGCATGGCATTGCACTGCAGATTGGGAGATAGAGTTGTGGAAACATGTGCCTGTGTAGTGGGCATCATATTACACTACAGATTGGGCAATAGAGGTGTTCACGCATTGCAGGTAGGGAGATGGAGGCATGGCAGCATGTAACTATGTGGTGGGCATTGCACTGCAGGTAGGAAGGCAGAGTTGTGGAAGTGTGCATCTGTGTCATGGGTATTGCATTGCACTGCATTAGAGTACAAAATGCAAGATAGATGTGTGTAGGTGTACATCTACATACTGGGTATGGCATTGCACTACAGGGAGGGAGATAGAAGTATGGAAGCATCTATCTATGTAGTGGGAATGGTGTAATACTACAGATTGGGAGATAAAGGTGTGGAAGCATGCACATCTGTATTGGTCATGGCATTGCGCTAAAGGTAGGGAGAAGTGAGGAAGCATGTACCTTGTGTAGTGGACATTGCCTTACTCTACAGGTAGGAAGAGAGAGGTGTTGAAGCATGCACCTGTGTGGTTGGCATGGCTTTTCACTACAGGTAGTTAGAGGTGTGGAAGCATGTATCTGTGCAGTGGGCATGGCATTACACTACATGTAGGGAGCTAGAGGTGTGAAAGCATGTACCTTGGTAGTGAGCATGGCATTGCACTGCAGGCAGGGAGCTAGAGGTGTGGATCCTTGTTTGTTTGTAGTGGGAATTGTATTACACTACAGGTAAGGTGATAGGGGTGTGGAAGCATGTATCTCTGTAGTGGCCATGGCATTACACTGCAGATAGAGGTGTCGAAGCATGTACTTGTGTAAAGGACATGGCATTACACTATAGATTGGAAGACAGAGGTGGGGAAGGACATACTGTTTAGTGAGCTTGGCACTGCACTAGAGGTAAAGAGATAGAGATCTGGAAGTGTGTACCTATGTAGTGGGAAGTGTACCACAGCTAGTTAGAGGTGTGGAAGCATACACCTTTGTAGTGGCCATGGCATTGCACTACATACTGGGAGGCAGACGTGCGGAAGCATGTACCTGTGTAGTGGGCATGGCATTATATTAGAGATAGGGAGGTAGAGGTATGGAAGCATATAACTGTGTAGTGGGCATCATATTACAGTGCATTACATTAGAGAATGGGAGATAGACATGTGGTACCATGCACCTGTGTAGTGCACATGGTATTGCACTACAGGTAGGGAGCTAGAGGTGTGGAAGCGTATACCCTTGTAGTGGTCATGGCATTTCACTACAGGTTAGGGAGCAAGAGGTGTGTAAACATGTACCTGTGTAGTGGGCACAGCATTACACTACAGGTAGGGAGATAGAGGTGTAGAAACATGTACCTCTGTAGTGGACATTGCCTTACATGACAAGTAGGTAGACAGAGGTGTCAAAGCATGTACCTTGTGTAGTTGACACCACCTTACACTACAGGTAGGGAGACCGAGGTGCTGAAACATGTACCTGTGCAGTGTGCATGGCATTGTACTACTGGTAGGGAGATAGAGGTATGAAAGTATGCTGCTGTGTAGTGGGCATGGTATGACACTTCAGATTGAGAAATACAGATGTTAAATGAAGTACCTGTGTAGTTGGCATGGCATTACACAACAGACTGAGAGATAGAGGTGTGGAAGCATAAACCTGTATAGTGGACATCACCTTACACTACAGGTAGGGAGATAGCAGTGTTGAAGCAAGTACCTGTGTAGTGGGCATGGTTTTGCACTTCTGGCATGGCCCTAGAGATGAGGAAGCATGTAGCTACACAGTGGGCATAGCATTAAACTGCAGGTAGGGAGCTAGTGGTGTGGAAGCATGTACCTGTTTTTGTGGACTTGGCTTTGCATGACAGGTAGGGAGATGTTTTTTTGGAAGCATGTACCTGTATAGTGGATATCACCTTACTCTATAGGTAAGAGACATAGGTGTTGAAGTGTGTACCTGTCTAGTGGACATGGCATTGAACTACATGTACGGAGATAGAGGTGTGGAAGCATGTACTTGTGTAGTGGGAATGGCATTACACTACAGATTGGGAGATAGAGGGGCAGAAGCATGTACCTGTATGGTGGGCATAGTATTACACTACAGGTAGGAGGACAGAGGTGTGGAAGCATGTATCTGTATGGTAGGCATTGCATTGCACTACAGGTAAGGAGATAGAACAGTGGAAGCATGTTTCTGTGTAATGGCCATGGCATTGCACTACATACTGGGAGATAGAGATGTAGAAGCATGTACCTGTGTAGAGAACATAACATTGCATTACGGGTTGAGAGCTAGAGGTATTAAAGCATGTAGCTGTGTATTAGGCATTGCACTGCACTACAGGTAGGGAGATAGATATAGGTGTTGAAGCATGTGCCTGTGTAGTGGACATTGCTTTAAATGACAGATAGGTAGACAGAGGTGTTGAAGTATGTACCTGTGTCAGGGGAATGACATTACACTACAGATTAAGAGATACAGGTGTGGAAGCATGTACCATACAGGGATCAAAGGTGTTTCTCTAGAGATTGGGAGATAGAGGTGTGGAAGCTTTTACCTGTGTAGTGGGCATGGCATTACACTACTGAATGAGAGATAGATGCGTGGAAACATGCACCTGTTTAGTTGGCATCACCTTACACTACAGGTATGGAGATAGAGGTGTTGAAGCATGTAGCTGTGTATTAGGCATTGCACTGCACTACAGGTAGAGAAATAGAGGTGTTGAAGCATGTATCTATGTAGTGGTCATGGCTTTGCACTACAGGTAAAGAGATATAGGTATGCAAGCGTGTACCTGTGTAGTGGGAATTGGACCACAGCTAGGGAGACAGAAGTATGGAAGCATGTGCCTGTGTCATGGGGATGACATTACACTACAGACTGGAAGATACAGGTGTGGAAGGATGTACCTGTGTAGTGGAAAGGGCATTGCACTACAGGTAGGGATATAGAAGTATGGAAGCATGTAACTGTAGTGTGAACCGCACTACAGGTAGGGGGTTAGACTTCTGGAAGGATGTACCTGGGTAGTTGGAATGGCATTACACCACAGATTGAGAGATAGAGATGTGGAATAATATCCCTGCATAGTGGGCATCACATGACTAAAGATTGGGAGATGGAGGTGTGGAAGCATGTACCTGTGTAGTGGGCATGGTATTACACTACAGATGAGGAGATAGAGGTATGGAAGCATGTAACTGTGTAGTGGGCATTGCACTACAGGTAGGGAGATATAGTTGTGGAAGCATGTACCTGTGTAGTCATGGCATTGCACTGCAGGTAGGGAGATAGAGGTGTGGAAGCATGCACCTGTGTAGTTGTCATGACATTGCATTACAAATTGGGAGATAAAGGTGTGGAAGTATGTACCTTTGTTTTTCACATGGCGTTGCACTACAGGTAGGTTGATAGAGGTGTGGAAGCATGTACTTGTATAGCAGGAATGGCACTGCACTTCTGGTTGGGGGAAAGAGGTGGGTAAGCATGTACCTGTGTAGTGGGCATGGCATTGCACTACATGCAAAGAGATAGAGATATGCAGGCATGTACCTGTGTAGTGGGAATTGCACCACAGCAAGAGAGACAGAAGTGTGGAAGCATGTACCTGTGTAGTGGGCATCACATTACACTACAGACTGGGAAATGGAGGTGTGGAAGCATTTACCTGTGTAGTCGGAATGGCATTGCTCTTCTGGTTGAGAGAAAGAGGCGGGAAGCATGTACCTGTGTAGTGGGATGGCAATACACTACAGATTGGGAGATAGAAGTTTTGATGCACATACCTGTGCACTGGCCATGGAATCACACTAAAGGTAGGGAGATAGAAAGAGTGGAAGCATGTACCTGTGTAGTGGGCATATCATTACACTAGAGATAGGGAGACAAGGTGTGGAAAATGTACCTGTGTGGTGGGCTTCAAATTGAGCTACAGATTGGGAGATAGAGGTGTGGAAGCATATATCTGTGCAGTGGCTATGATGTTGCACTACAGGTAGGTAGACAAAGGTATGGAAGCATGTACCTGCGTGGTGGGCATTGCACTGCAGTGCAGGTAGGGAGATAGAGGTGTGGAAGCCGGTACTTGTGTAGAGAATGTAACACTGCACTGCAAATTGGGCGATAGAGGAGATGAAGCATTTACCTGTGTAGTGGGCATCAAATTGCAGTGCATTACACTACAGTGTGGGAGATAGATGTGTGGAAGCTTGCACTTGTGCAGTGGGCATCACCTTACACTACAGGGAGGAAGACAGAGGTGTTGAAACATATGGCTCTGTAGTGGGCATGGCATTGCACTACAGAGAGGGAGGCAGAGGTCTGGAAGCATGTACGTGTGTACAGGGCATGACATTACACTACAGATAAGGAGGTAGATGTGTGGAAGCATGTATGTGTGTCATGGGCATAAATTTGCAATGTATTATACTACAGAATGGGATACAGACATTTGGAAGCATGCACCTGTGTAGTTGGCATGGCATTGCACTACAGGTAGGGAGACAAAGGTGTGGAAGTATGTACTTGTGTAGTGGGCAACGCATTATACTACAGGTAAGGTGATAGAGGTGTGGAAGCAAGTGCCTGTGTAGTGGACATTGCCTTAAATGACAGATAGGTAGACAGAGGTGTTGAAGCATGTACCTGTGTCAGGGGAATGACATTACACTACAGACTGAGAGATACAGGTGTGGAAGCATGTACCTTTGTAGTAGCAAAGGCGTTTCTCTAGAGATTGGGAGATAGAGGGGTGGAAGCATTTACTGTGCAGTGGGCATGGCTTTATACTACAGGTAGGGAGCTAGAGGTGTGGAAGCATGTACCTGTGTAGTGGGCATGGCACTGCACTACAGGTACAGAGCTAGAGATGTAGAAGCACGTACCTGTGTAGCAGGCATAGCATTACACTACAAGTAGGGAGCTACAGGTGTGGAAGCATGTACCTGTGTAGTGGACATTGCCTTACATGACAGCTAGGTAGACAGATGTGTCGAAGCATGTACCTCTGTAGTGGACCTCAACTTACACCATAGGTAGGGAGATACAGGTGTTGAAACATATGCCTGTGTAGTGGGCATAGCTTTGTACTACTGGTAGGGAAATGGAGGTATGAAAGCATGTTCCTGTGTAGTGGCAGTGGTATTACTCTTGAGATTGGGAGATAGAGATGTGGAAGGAGGTACCTGTGTAGTGGGCATGGCATTACATTATAGATTGGGAGATATAGGTGTGGAAGCATAAGCCTGTGTAATGGACATCACCTTACACTACAGGTAGGGAGGTAGAGGTCTTGAAGCATGTACCTGTTTAGTGGGCATGGCATTACACTTCAGGTATGGCAGTAGAGGTCTGAAAGCATGCATCTGAGTAGTGGGCATAGCATTACACTACAGGTAGGGAGCTAGATGAATGGAAGCATGCACCTGTGTAGAGGGCATGGCTTTGCACAACAAATAGGAAGATAGTTGAGTGGAAGCATGAACCTGTATAGTTGATATCACCTTACACTACAAGTGGAGAGACAAGTGTTGAATCATGTACCTGTGTAGTGGTCATGGCAGAGCACTACAGGTAAGGAGATAGAGGTGTGGAAGCATGTACCTGCGTATTTGGCATGGCATTACACTCCAGGTATGGGGCAGAGGTGTGGAAGCATGTATCTGTGCGGTGGACATTGCATTGCACTACAGGTTGGGGAGATAGAAGTTTGGAAGCATAGTCCTGTGTAATGGCCATGGCATTGTACTACAGGTAGGGAGACTGAAGTGTGGCAGCATGTACCTTTACAGTGGGCATGGCATTACACTGCAGCCTGGGAGATAGATGCATGGAAGTATGCACCTGTTCAGTTGGCATCACCTTACACTACTGGTACGGAGACAGAGGTGTTGAAGCATGTAGCTGTGTATTGTGCATTGCACTGTACTACAGGTGGGGAGATAGATAGAGGTGTGGAAGCATGTACCTGTGTAGTGGGCATGGCATTACACTACAGATTGGAGATAGAGGTGTCAAAGTATGTTGCTCTGTAGAGGGCATGGCATTACACTATAGATTGGAAGACAGAAGTGTGGAATCATGTACCTGTGTAGTGGTTGTGGCATTGCACTGCAGGTAAAGAGATATAGTTATGCAAGCATGTATCTGTGTAATGGACATGCCATTGCACTACAGGTAGGGAGATAGAGATATGGAAACATGTAAGTGTAGTGAACACTGCACTACAGGTAGAGAGATAGACATATTGAAAGATGTACCTGTGTAGTGAGAATGGCATTATATCACAGATTGGGAGATAGAGGTGTGGAAAAATGTCCCTGTGTAGTAGGCATTGCGTTACTACAGATTGGGAGATGGAGGTGTGGAAGCATGTACCTGTGCAGTGGGCACAGCATTGCACTACAGATGGGGAGATAGAGGTATGGAAGCATGTAGCTATGTAGTGGGCATGGCATTACACTTCAGGTAGGAAAGTAGAGGTGTGGAAGTATGTATCTGTGAAGAGGGCATGGCATTGCACTACAGGTGGGGAGATAGAGGTATGGAAGCATGTAACTGTGTAGTGAGAATTGCACTACAGGTAGGGTGATTTAAGTGTGGAAGCATGTACCTGTGTAGTGGTGCTGGCATTGCACTGTAGATTGGGAGATAAATGTGCGGAAGCATGTATCTGTGTTGTGCACATGACATTGCACTACAAGAAGGGATATAGAAGTGTGAAAGCATGTAGCTGTGTAGTGGGCATGGCATTACACTTCGGGTAGGGAAGTAGAGGTGTGGAAGTATGTACCTGTGAAGAGGACATGGCATTTTACCATAGATTGGGAGATAGAGGTGCTGAAGCATGTACCTGTGCCATGGCCATGGCATTGCACAACAGGTAGGGAGATAGAGGTGTGGAAGCATGTACTTGTGTAGTGGGCATGTCATTTCACTAGAGGTAGGGAGACAGATGTGTAGAAGGATATACCTGCTTGGTGGGCAATACTTACACTACAGGTAGGGAAGTACAAGTGTTAAAGCATGTACCTGTATAGTGGACATTACCTTATACTACAAGTAAGGAGATAGAATCATTGAAACATGCGTCTGTTTGTTGGGAATGGCATTTCTCTACAGATAGGGGGGACAGAGGTGTGGAAGCATTTACCTGTGTAGTCGAAATGGCATTGCACTTCTAGTTGGGAGAAAGAGGTGTTGAAGCATGTAGTTGTGTAGTGGGCATGACATTGTACTACAGGCAAAGATATAGAGGTATGCAAGCATGTACCTGTGTAGTGGGAATTGCACTACAGCTAGGGAGACAGAAGTGTGGAAGCATGTACCTGTGTCTATGGCATGGCATTACACTACAGACTGGGAAATACAGGTCTGGAAGCATGTATCTGTGTAGTTGGCATGGCATTGCACTGCAGGTAGGGAGACAGAGGTATGGAAACATGTAACTGTAGAGGGCATTGCACTACAGGTAGGGAGACAGACGTGGAAGGATGTACCCGTGTAGTGGGCATGGCATTACACCACAGATTAGGAGACTGAGGTGGAGATGAATGTCCCTGTGTAGTAGGCATCACATTACAATACAGACTGGGAAGGTGGAAGTTTGGAACCATGTACCTGTGCAGTCAGAATGGCATTGCACCTTTGGTTTGGGGAAAATGGTGGGGAAGGATGTACCTGTGTAGTGGAATGGAATTACACTACAGATTGGGAGATAGAAGTTTGAATGCATATACCTGTGTGCAGTGGCCATGGCTTTGCAATACAGATAGTGAGACAGAAGTCTGAAATCATGTACCTGTGTAGTGGGCATGTCATTACACTAGAGGTAGGGAGACAGAGGTGTGGAAACATGTACCTGTGTGGTGGGCATTGCATTGCACTTTAGATTAGGAGAGAGATTTGTGGAAGCATATACCTGTGCAGTGGCTATGGCGTTTCACTACAGGTAGGTAGATAGGGTATGGAAGCATGTACCTGTGTGGTGGGCATCACATTGCACTACAAGTAGGGAGGTAAAGGTGTGGAAGCCTGCTTGTGCAGAGGACATAACACTGCACTACAAATTGGGAGCTAGAAGTGTTGAAGCATTTATCTATTTCGTGGGCATCAAATTGCACTGCATTACACTACAGAATGGGAGATAGATGTGTGGAAGCTTGCACCTGTGCAGTAGGCATCACCTTAAAAGGTAGAAAGACAGAGGTGTTGAAGCATATACCTCCGTAGTGGGCATGGCATTTTCACTACAGGGAGGGAGGCAGAGATTTGGAATCATGTACCTGTGTAGAGGGCATGGCATTACACAACAGTTTGGGAGATATAGGTGTGGAAGCATATACCTGTGCAGTGGTTATGGCATTGTACTTCAAGTAGGGAGATAGAGGTGTGAAAGCATGTACCTGTGTAGTGGGCATGGCATTGCATTACAGGTAGGTAGACAGAGGTGTGGAGGCATGTACATGTGTGGTGGGCATTGCATTACAGTACATATAGGGAGATAGAGGTGTGGAAGCATGTACCTTTGGTAATGGCCATGGCATTTTCCTACAGGTAGGGGGATAGAGGTGTGGCAGCATGTACCTGTGAAGAGGACATAACGTTGCACTACAAATTGTAAGATAAAGGTGTTGAAGAATTTACTGGTGTAGTGGGTAACAAATTGCACTGCATTACACTGAAGAATGGGAGACAGATGTGTGGAAGCATGCACATTTGTAGTGGGCATCACCTTACAGTACCGGTAGGGAGATAGAGGTGTAGAAGCATGTACCTGTGTATTGGGCATGGCATTGTAGTACCAGTAGGGAGATAGAGGTGTGGAAGCATATAACTGTGTAAAATGCATGGAATTATATTATAGATTGTGAGATTGATGTGTTGAATCATGTACCTGTGTCTTAGGCATTGCATTACACTGCATTACACCACATAATGGGAAATAAACATGTGGAAGCATACACCTGTGCAATGGCCATGGCATTACACTACAGGAAGTGATATAGAGGTATGGAATTATGTGCCTCTGCAGTGGGCATGGTATTACACTACAGACTGGGAGATAGAGGTGTGGAAGCATGTACATGTGTAGTGACCATGGGATTGCATGACAGGTAGCAAGATAGAGATGAGGAAGCATGTATATGTGTAGTGGACATTGCCTTACACTACAGGTAGGGAGACAGAGGTTTTGAGATGTGTACTTGTGGAGTGTGAAGGGCATCACACTTCAGGTAGGGAGAAAGAAATGTGGAAGCATGTACCTGTGTAGTGGGCATGGCATTACACTACTGATTGGGAGATAGAGGTGTGGAACCATGTACCTGTGTAGTGGGCATTACATTACACTACATTGGGAGATGGAGGGGGGTGGAAGCATGTACATGTGTGGTGGGTATGGCATTGCACTCCAGTTAGGGTGTTAGAGGTGTGGAAGCATGTCCCTGTGTAGTGGCATGACATTACTAGAGATAAGGAGATAGAGGTGGAAGAATGTACCTGTGTTGTAGGAATTGAATCTCAGCTATGGAAATAGAGATGTGGAAGCATGTACCTGTGTCATGGGCATGACATTACACTACAGACTGGGAGATAGAGTTGTGGAAGCATGTACCTGTATAGTCAGCATGGCATTGCACTACAATTTGGGAGACAGAAGTATTGAAGCATGTAACTATTTAGTGGGCATTGCACTACAAGTAGAGAGGGATAGATGTGTGGAAGCATGTACCTGTGTAGTGGGCATGGCATTACACTACAGATTGGGAGATAGAGGTGTGGAACCATGTACCTGTGTAGTGGGCATTGCATTACACTACAGATTGGGAGATAGAGGGGGTGGAAGCATGTACCTGTGTAGTGGGTATGGCATTGCACTCCAGTTAGGGTGATAGAGGTATGGAAGCATGTAACTGTGCGGTGGGCATTGCACTACAGGTAGGGAGGTAGAGGTGTGGAAGCATGTACCTGTGTCATGGGTATCAACTTGCACTGCATTGCACTACATAATGTGAGATAGATGTGTGTTGGCATGCACCTGTGGAGTGGGCATGGCATTGCACTACATGGAGGGAGATAGAGATATGGAAGCATCTATTTGTGTAGCGGGAATGATGTAATATTACAGATTGGGAGACAGAAGTGTGGAAGGATGTACCTTGTATAGTGGACATCGTTTTACACTATAGGTATGGAGACAGAGGTGGAGACAGAGATTGAAGCATGTACCTGTGCAGTGGGCATGGTTTTGCACTACAGGTAGGGAGATAGAGGAGTGGAAGCATGTACCTTGGCAGTGAGCATGGAATTGCACTGCAGGTAAGGAGATAGAGGTGTGGATCCTTGTATGTAAGGAGATGGGGTGTGGAAGCTTGTACCTGTGTAGTGGGCATGACATTACACTGCAGATTGCAGATGTAGGTGTTATATAGATGGCATGGCATTATAGTATAGATTGGAAGTCAGAGGTATGGAAGGACCTGTGTGGTGGGCATGGCACTGCTCTACAGGTAAAGAGATAGAGGTATGGATGTATGTACCTGTGAAGTGGGAAGTGCACCACACCTAGTTAGACCAATGTGTGGAAGCATGAACCTGTGTCATGGGCATGGCATTACACTACAGACTGGGAGATAGAGGTGTGGAAGCATGAACCAGTGTAGTGGGCATGGCATTATACTAGAGATAGGGAGATAGAGATATGGAAGCATATAACTGTATAATGGGCATCATAAGTGCATTACATTAGAGAATGGGAGATAGACATGTGGTACCATGCAGCTGTGTTTTTGGGCATGGTATTGCACTACAGGTAGGGAGCGAGAGGTGTAGAAACATGCACCTGTGTAGTGTGCACAGCATTACACTAGAGGTAGGGAGCTAGAGGTGTGGAAGCATGTGCCTGGGTAGTGACAATTACCCTACTTGACAAGTAGGTAGACAGAGGTGTCTAAGCATGTCCCTGTGTAGTGGACCTCACCTTATGCTACAGGTAGGGAGATACAGGTGTTGAAGGATATGCCTGTGTTGTAGGCATAGGATTGTACTACAGATAGGGAGATTGAGGTGTGGCAGCATGTACATTTATAATGGGCATAGCATTACACTACAGATTGGGAGATAGAGATGTGGTAGCATGTACCTATGTAGAGAATATAACATTGCACTTCGGGTTGAGAGATAGAGGTAATGAAGCATGTTCCTGTGTAGTGAGCATGGTATTACACTTCGGATTGGGAGATAGAGATGTTAAAGAAAGTACCTATGCAGTGGGCATGGCATTATTGTACAGATTGAGTAGTGGTTTGGAAGCATAAACCTGTATAGTGGACATCACCTTACACTACAGGTAGGGAAATAGAGGTGTTGAAGCATGTACCTGGGTAGAGGGCATGGCATTGCACTTCATATGGCCCTAGAGGTGTGGAAATGTAGCTGCATAATGAGCATAGCATTACACTACAGGTAGGGAGCTAGGGGTGTGGAACCATGTACCTGTGTAGTAGACATGGCTTTGCACGACATGTAGGGAGATAGTGGTGTGGTAAGCATGTGCCTGTGTAGTGGATATCACCTTACTCTACAGGTAGACAGGTGTTGAAGCATGTACCTGTGTGGGCATGGCATTACACTACAGATTGGGAGATAGAGGTGTGGAAGCATGTACTTGTGTGGTGGGCACGACATTACGCTACAGGTATGAGGATAGCGGTGTTTACGCATGTATCTGTATAGTGTGCATTGCATTGCACTACAGGTAGGGAGACAGAGGTGAGGAAGTGTGTTTCTGTGTAATGGCAATGGCATTGCACTACAGACAGTGAGATTGAAGTGTGGCAGCATGTACCTGTACAGTGGGTATGGAATTACACTACAGACTAGCAGATAGAGGTGTAGAAGCACGTACCTGTGCAGAAGACAACATTGCACTACAGGTTGAGAGGTAGAGTTGTTGAAGCATTTACCTGTGTAATGGGCATGGCATTACACTACCAAATGAGAGATAGATGCATGGAAGCATGCACCTGTTTAGTTGGCATCACCTTACACTGCAGGTATAGCGATAGAGGTGCTGAAGCATGTAGCTGTGTATTAGGCATTGCACTGCACTACAGGTAGGGAGACAGCTAGAGTTGTAGAGGCATGTACCTGTGTAGTTTTCATGGCATTGCACTACAGATAAAGCGATATAGGTGTGCAAGCAGGTACCCGATTAGTGGAATTGCACCACAGCTAGGGAGACAGAAGTGTGGAAGCATGTACCTGTGTCATGGGGATGACATTACATTGCAGACTGGGAAATACAGGTGTGGAAGCATGTACCTATGTAGTGGGCATGGCATTGCACTGCAGGTAGGGAGATAGAGGTATGGAAGCATGTAACTGTAATGGACACTACTCTACAGGTAGGGAGACATGTGGAAGGATGTACCTGTGTAGTGGGCATGGCATTGCACTACAGATTGGGAGATAGAGGTATGGAAGCATGTAACTGTGTAGTGGGCATGGCATTGCACTACAGATTGGGAGATAGAGGAGTGGAAGCCTTGTCCTGAGTGGTGTGCATTGCATTGCACTACAGGTAGGGAAGTGCAGGTGTTGAAGCATGTACCTGTGTAGTGGACATCATCTTATACTACAGTTAGGGAGATAGAGGTGTTGAAGAATGTGTCTGTAGTGGGGGCATGGCATTACACAACAGACTGGGAGATAGAGATGTGGAAACATGTACCTGTGTAATGGCTATTGCATTACAGTACAAATTGGGAGATAGACTTGTGGGGGGATGTACCTGTGTATGGCATTACAGTACAGGTCGGAGATAGAGGTGTGAAAGCATGTACCTGTGCAGAGGGGATGGCATTACACTATAGATTGTGAGATGGATGTGTGGAAGCATGTACCTGTGTAGTGTACATCGCATTATACTGCATTACACTACAGAATGGAAAATAGAGATGTGGAAGCATGCATCTTTGTAGTGGGTATGGCATTGTACTACAGGTAGTAAGATAGAGGTTTGGAAGGATGAACCTGTGTAGTGGTGATGGTATTACACTACAAATTGGGAGGTAGAGGTGTGGAAACATGTACCTGTTTAGGGAGCATCGAATTGTACTGCATTACATTACAGAATGGGAGGCAGATGTGTGGAAACATATACCTGTGTAGAGGGCATAGAATTACACTGCATTACACTACAGACTGGAAGATTGATGTGTGGAAGCATATACCTGTGTCTTGGGTGTTGCATTACACTGCATTGCACTACAGAATGGGAGATAGATGTGTGGAAGCATGCACCTGTGTAGTGGGCATGGCATTACACAACAGGTAGAGAGACAGACGTGGAAGCAAGTACTTCTGTAGTGACCATGGCATTGCACTACAGGTCAGGGGATAGAGGTGTGTAGGCATGTACATGTGTAGCAGACATCGCCTTACACCCTTATACTACAGGTATGGAGACAGAGGTGTTGAAATGTGTACTTGTGGAGTGGGAAGGGCATTGAACTAAAGGTAGGTAGATAGAGGGGTGGAAGCATGTACCTGTGTAGTGGGGATGGCATTACACTTCAGGTAGGGAAGTAGATATGTGGAAACATGTACCTGTTTAGTGGGTATAGCGTTACACTGCAGATTGGAGATAGAGTTGTGGAAGCATGTACCTGTGTACTGGGCATTGCATTACACTACAGATTGGAGATAGATGTGTGGAGGTATGTCCCTGTGTAGAGGGCATGACATTACACTATAGACTGGGAGACAGAGGTGTGGAAGCATATACCTTTGTAGTGGGCATGACATTGCACTATAGGTAAGGAGACAGCAGTATGGAAGCATATACCTGTGTTGTGGGCATCTCTTTACGCTACTGTTAGGGAGATGGACGTGTTGAAGCATGCACCTGTATAGTGGGCATGGCATTGCAATTCAGGTAGGGAGATAGAGGTATGGAAATGTGTAACTGTGTAGTGGGAATGGCATTACACAACAGATTTGGAGATAGAGGTATGGAAGCATATACATGTGTAGTGGACATAGCATTACACGATTTACTATTAAAATGTCGAACGGCACTACGTCGACTGTACTATAGTCGAACACAGAAGTTCGAAAATAGTAATGTCGACGTCAAAAAAGCAATCTAGGAATGGTTTTAACATGGGTCGAGATAGGTGTTCAGTATTATTCAGAACTACAAACATCTCCCCTACCTCGACCCATGTTAAAACACAGTCCTAGATTGTTTTTTTGTCATCGACATTACTATTTTTGAACTTCTGTGTTCTACTATAGTACAGTCGATGTAGTGCCGTTCGACATTTCAATAGTAAACCCATTACACTACAGACTGGAAGATTGAAGTGTGGAAGTATGTATCTGTGTGGTGGTGATGACATTGCACTACAGGTAGGGAGAGAGAGAGGCATGGAAGCATGCATCTGTGTAGTGGTCATTGCATTGTACTCTAAGTAGGGAGCTAGATGTGTGGCAGCATGTACTTGTGTGGTGCACATGCCATTGCACTACTAGTAAGGAGGTAGAGGTATGGAAGCATGTACCTGAGTAGTGGGCATGGCATTGCATTACAGATAGAGAGAGAGAGAAGTGTTGAAGGATATAGCTATGTAGAGGGCATAACATTACACTACAGATTGGGAGACAGAGGTGTGGAAGCATTTACTGTGTAGTGGGTGTGCCATTGCACTGCAGATATGGAGACAGAGATGTCAAAACATGTACCTGTGCAGTGAACATGGCATTGTACTAGTGCTTTCAAAAGATCACACCTAGAGCATTGCCCACCTCTCACCGGAATGTCATTGCATCCTAGTAGTACACTTGATATCAGCAGAGCAAGAACCTCTGTCTCTGAATATACATTATTTCAGGCTAGTCATAGATGAGAAAGCCTTTTGTAAGTTAGATGCTGCTTGCTGGAATTTCCTAACCCCTACTTATGGCAGGTGATGCACCTAACCAAATTTAAACTGAAACTGAAGGTTTTTTCATACCTAAAAATGCAGCTGATTCAAAAGAGAATGATTGTTTCCTGTCTGATATTGTATTTTTTTTTCAAGAGAGGAATTTAGATTTCTGCTGTTTTGCTCTTTTGTGCTTATATAGTTCTACCTGCAAATTTTCTGTCTCTCTTGTATTATTGCTTATATATTTGGATTTCTTGTTATGGTAGGTTTATATGCCCATCTTGTATTTAGTTTATGTAGTCTTGTTTAACCTCATATATCTGTACCATATTTTGCTTCATTATCTTGTACCAGGTTCTATACTCATTGTCACAGCCTCTCTGTATTGTGTATGATAACTTTTGTACCATTTGTCCGTGTCTCTATCCAGATTTTGATTGTTTTTCTTCTGTTCTTTGTTCTTGTGGTCCAGATGATGACCGAAAATCTCACTTATATAGTTTTTAAATAAAACAAGTAAAAATACCTTAGGGATGTAACATGGAATTGCAGCCATTGTGAGTTTTTTAATAATAATCTGTAGGTACAAAGAAATAGCATTTACTTCCTATATTGTGCAGAAAACCCAGCACTACTCCCCAGTTCAGATGGCAATAAAGGAACTGCAGGAACCTTTCATTAGCCTAAGCAAGCACTTACTGATAAATGAAAAGAAAACAGAGCATAAGTTCTTAGTATGTAATCCAAAGAATTCTGGATTTAGCAAGTCCAGCTGAAATTCCATTCTGGAATTCAGTAACAGTTTTCACATTGCTGTAGCCGATTTTCTATGAAGAGATGCCACACCCCAGGGGGATCCAATTCAGAAACAGATAGAGCATGATTGTGGAAAGCCTATATATTCTGTGGCCTGCATAACTTGCAAATAGCAATAGAACAAGATGGTAATGAGCAACAGTATTAATTAAAATGAGGGCAATTACAGATTAAAATGAGGGTAAGAAATATGGTGGGGCAGTTCAGAAATGTAAATATTCCACATGGGAGTGGCACTGTTTCAAGATTTCAAACACAACCCCGACACTCTGACATTGTGACTAAAACCAAAACAAAGTGCAGCAAGTCCAGTCTTATGTGCAGTCTTCCATGGAGTTATTGAAGAAAAAGAAAAACTCAAACTATTGTAAAAAAATATTCAAACTAAGCACTTTCATCCCCTTTTTCTTGGGACTTCTTCAGAGTTAGAAAGTAAAAAAAAAAAATATGTGTATATATATATATATATATATATATATGTGTGTGTGTAAACACTCATCTCAACAAGATCAAATTAACTCCTAACAAGGACACTGAAACAGTGCTGGAACAGCTGACGTTAAATATCAGTGTGAAGCCAGGAATGAATTACTGTACTTCTGCAGTTAGTGTTTTGAAATCTGGGGCCCCCATCCTTTAAGAATGTTATATTTTTCTAAGCTGTATAGGATGATCAATACAAATATCATTTGATTAATTATTATTTATTATTTCTTACTAATTATTGTTGAGCTTATACATTCAGATAAATTATTTTATGTCTAGAGTACAGCACAGTGATAATTTTTATAATTAAACAATATGTTTTTATAAGTGCTACACAAAGGACAATGATGCGTTATGGTTATCAAGTTTTTTGGAATGTGGTTTCCTTAAATGTCCTTGTTAGAAGTTAATCATGTGATCTTGTTGAAATGGATGTTTACCTGTCTGACTGTATCGACAGTGTTTTTAGTTTTTAACTCTGAAGAAGTCCTGTAAAAAGTAAAAGGGACAAAAATGCTTAGTTTGAGTATGTTTTGCAGTAGTTGGAGGGTTAAATCCTTGGAAGATTGCATATCTGACTGGGCTTGTTGCTTTTTGTTTTTATTGTTAACAGGTTTATTGACCTCAGCAAAATCGTAAAGTGTTATGGGAGACAGAGCACAAAAACATGTGTGAAGTAGCCACCTCAGTAGTAAATATGTATATAAAAGGGGCTGTTATTTCTGATTGTAGACACTGTGTTGCTTGTTATCACCTTTGGCAGTGCGGACTCATCCATTTGAACTTAACATTTCATGCCCTCTAAAACAAAGAAATTGTGGATGTCTACTCTATAGATAAAGGCACCATGCAGCAGCTGGTTCATATGTGTCACACTCATATTCAAGCCCAGGGATGTGTTCAGTACCTATTTCTGTGGACACCATGCTATATTCACAGGTTCACAGGTAATTATTAGGCTGACGTCCCCAAGGGGTCTTTTAAATCCTAACCATGATTCCCAAATGTGTCCAACAAGTTTTGATACCATAGAAAATATGTATGCTTGGGCATGACTGCTTCTGTCTACTAGAGACACAGGTGCCAGACCAGAAGTAAATTTCTGATTTCCCATCCAGTGGTCCAAGTTTTGGTTGAATTGGGTTACAAAAGAACTTTGCTTCACATCAATGGGATGCCTGTTCAAGAGAAGGGGTAATATCTGTTACAAATACTATTTATGTTGCATATAAGAATTTAGGTCCATAGATTGGGAAATTGTAAAGCTATTTGTTTTGTGACTGTGCAACAGGTCCATAAGAGTGGGATCAGTAGAACTTGTTGTTTAGACCATGTATTCTTTTTGTGTGGAATCTCTGTGGATGCTGCAGTTGTTGCATATGCATATCGAAGGGGGCATTTTACTCAATGATTGGTCTGATAAGGGCTGAATGCAGCAGAACATTGATATTCTTGAAGCTAGATGCTATATCCTTACTTATAAGTTGTGCAGTATAAAATGATATTCTTACAACACTAGATACATGATGGTCAAAAGCCAGGTTACTCTCTACATGCATTCCCAAATCCCTGACCACTGGGTCTACTCTAAGTGGTGTATTATCCATCCATCTTCCCAAAGGGTGCTATTATGCATTTATTGGCATTTAGTTTTAAACCATGTCTCCTCCATCAGTCATTAGTCTGTGTCAGGCCTTCTTGAAGGGTACTTGTGTCACTGGAGGATTCTGTGACTGTGCCAAGTTTGCAATTGTCTATACACTTGGTCAGATGGAGGCCCTTCACATTGTCCTTGAGTTCAGAGAAGTAGATGCCAAAAAGGAGCACCCCCAAAACCAAGCCTTGAGGAACTACTCTAGTGACTGGCCTGTTTATAGAGGTGGACTCCCATATGCAGAATTCTTGTATCCTATCTGTGAGCCAGCAGGCCATCTAGCTGGTAACATAAGGGTTTATACATATTTCTTTAGTTTGTCTACAATGCTTGAGTGGGATATTGTGCAAATGCTTTAGCCAGATGAGATAGGCAGTATGCACCGTTTTGCCCTCATCCAGTGTTTTGGTGACCTTCTGAAAGACGTCCAGCAGGCTGAGTAGGCATGATCTACCAAATGAAACTGCACTGGATCCAGTGTCTGAAGGTTTCCAATGTCATTGTTTATCATTTCCATGATAATTCTTTCCATGGTTTTGCATATGAAACTAGTCAGAATTATGGGACTGTAGTTACTTGTGTCCATAGCTCTCAACTGTCCAGATTTTCACAGAATGTCCAGATTTTTGTCATATTTTTGGTCTGTTCCTCATAAGACATACATTTGAGTTTCAGACTTCATATCCTTCAGAAAATGCATGCTAACACAAATCCTGTTATTCTAGCAACTTTCTAAGTTTATAAGTACAATATTTAAAATCTGTCTCTATTTATGGGCCTTTGTTCCCCCAATATTTTAGGCTTTGTCCAGGTTTCTTGCGCTAAGATGTTTAGAGGTATGCTTGAGTCCATAAATGGCCTGCCCTTGAGCAGAGAGAGGACAGTTGCACTCCTACATTCACTTGGCATGAAGCCTGTCTGAAGGCTGTGGTTAAATATTTTGTTTTGAGAATACTAACTATAAGGACTTTTCAGCAACAAATGGGAAAACAGTGAGTGTGTCTCAGGCATCACAGTGGTACAGCGGTTAGCATTGCCACCTCACAGCAAGATGTTATCCAGTTCCATTATTGGCTGGGGTGCCTTCTACGTGGAGTCTGCATGTCCTCCCTGCTTTCACATGGGTTTCCTCCATGTGCGCTGGTTTCCTCCCTTATTCCAAACACATGCATCTGGAGTATTTCTCCCTGGGCCTCCACTGAAAAGTGACTATCTCAGTCAGACTTTCCCATTAAACAAATGTTAAATAAATAAATAAATAAATATTCATCAAGGACATTCCACCAGTTCCTTGATGCCTTGCTACAGTATATAGGAGAGCATATGCAGTTTTCATGTACTGCAGGAGAGAAGCAAAACCATGCAGGCTTTTTATGATGTAGTTCATTTACCTGAGGTAGTGGTGGGTCATAGACTGCACCCAGATTGCAATAAGAGCCCTATCTGGGGATCAGAGACAAAGTTATATCAACTATAAGGGGTTCCACTCTGTCAGTTGCCAGGTGGTATTTAATGCAGATGGCATAATATACAATGTATCTGCAAGCCATTTGAGCAGTCCCCAATGCTCTTACATATGGCACATGTACAACTTATACCATTGATTTGGGTAGG
Organism: Protopterus annectens; assembly: GCF_019279795.1. NCBI lineage: Eukaryota > Metazoa > Chordata > Ceratodontiformes > Protopteridae > Protopterus > Protopterus annectens. The sequence goes on along the minus strand of NC_056726.1, from coordinate 428,579,026 downwards.
GTGATTCTCCACAGGGGCATCTTGCTGATGATGCTAGATACGAACTCAACGAGGAATTAAATCCACAGCTAGGACAGCTGTTTAATCATAGTCTTACCTCTGGATACGTACCCAGGGAGTGGCGCACAGCAACTGTGGTCCCACTTCACAAAGGCGGTGCCTCCACCGACCCTGGAAATTACCAGCCCATTAGCTTGACAAGCCTTATCTGCAAAGCCATGGAGAGGATCATAATGGACCTCATAAATAAAGACATAGGAAATTTGCAGACTTTGGATCCATCCCAGTTTGGCTTTGTCAAAGGCAGATCATGCCTTCTAAACTTAGTTGACTTTTTCGAAACAATCACCAAAGCCATTGATGAGGGAAAGGCAGTCCATACAGCCTACCTTGATCTGGCGAAGGCCTTCGATACAATACCCCACTCGGGTATCATTGAAAAACTCATCAGCTTAAATGTTAACCCATACATCACAAGATGGGTTGCAAACTGGCTGAGTGACAGAACCCACAGGGTCAGAGTTGCTGGCGCCATGTCAGACTCAAAGCCTGTCACAAGTGGTGTACCACAGGGCTCAGTCCTGGGCCCACTCTTGTTTGGCATCTACTTTTCCGAAGTACAAGCAAACACAGGAGGGTTATGGCTGACAAAGTTTGCAGATGACTGCAAACTGGGCGCCATAGTAGAAAACACATCTGACACAGATATCCTTCAGAAGGGTCTCACAGAAACGGATAACTGGTGCCAGAGCCATGGCCTAAAGTTAAATGCCAAAAATGCATAGTCATACCCTTCGGGAAAAACAAGGTTACCCCTAGCTACCAAATAGGTGGCAATCCACTGAGCACAGAAGAAGTTATCAGGGACCTGGGGACCCAGGTTGATAGTAGTCTGTCATTCGACACCCATGTAGCTAAAGTAGTTAGGAAGACCTTCTACATTGCCCACCTTATCATGAAGGGATTCTCATCTAGATCAAGGGAGGTCATAGTCTCCCTATACTCATCACTCATCAGACCAATGATTGAGTACAATGCCCCATTCGGAATGTATCTGACCCGACACTTGCAGCAGCTGGAGAGGCCACAAAAGTTCCTCACCAAAAGGATAAAGGGTCTCAAACATCTGTCCTATGCTGCCCGACTGAAAGAACTCCAGCTCTATTCAGTCGCCACCGCTTGCTCAGAGGTGACCTTTGCCTAACATACAAGGCCATGTCAAACCCAGATTTGATGAATATGCTTCACCTCAAAAAATCTAGATCCATCAGAGCCACAAGGGTGAGAGACTTAAACCTCGACACGGCTATTAATAGGAAGTGCTGGAGGGATAGATTCATCACCCAAAGACTCCCTATGCTGTGGAATAAAATCCCGGTATATGTGAGGCAGAGCACCTCGCTGGCCTTGTTCAAGAGAAATCTTGACCAATGGATGGGAGATCGCAGATATACCCCAGGGATTACCTCAGTGTCACTGCTCGACAGAGGCACAGCAAAATAATGGGTATAGTTCCCCATACTAAAGGGGTGGCGTAAGCCACAAAACTATGGGCTAGGCTTGTAAATGCCCTTGGGCAGATAGCCTAGTATGAACCTATGAACCTATGAACCTATATGCCTGCGAGCCATGGATAATAACCAATTACAAATCTGCTGACCATGGCACACAATGGCTGCAACATCACCCTGTGACAGACTAGGTGGATTCTGGCCTGCTTAAGGCCCACTTCAGCTGTCTGGATGTATCTGGCAGTGCACCTGCAGAACAACCCTGCAAAATGCAGCAAATGTTTTGCAGTTTTTGTGATGTTACAGACATTCTAATATCCAAACAATGACAGCAGGGTAATCACATTCTGGAGGATGAAGTACCAGGCTCACAGCAGTAGGCATGTCTGATGGGAAGCTGGTTGTAAGGGAGAAGCCTGTGAGGGAGGAGGTGCAGGATGAGGATCCTGTGGAGAATCTGGCAGCAGAGGAGGAGCCTGTGAAGGAGGAGGTGCCTAATAGTCTGCAGAGGAGCTGGCTGCAGGGGAGAAGCCTGTGAAGGAGGACGTGCTAGTTGAAGAGTCTGTGGGAAATCTGGCAGCAGGGGAGGAGATTGTTCATAGGTGTGTACTAGGCTAACGGGTCTGGAGCCTTTATAAGCCTACCCAAAAAAATTGCCCAGGCACTGTGCCACCCGATATTAGTTCGCAGTGCCCCTATCTAATAGGGCAACTGGAATGATCCCTGGGGTGAACTTTCTGTTACACATCCACTCGTCAAGATTTCTCTTGAAGAGGGCCAGTGAGGTGCTCTGCTTGACATGAATGGGAAGCTTATTCCAGACTATGGGCAGTCTTTGAGAGATGAACTTGTCCCTCCAGCATGTTCTGTTAATTATGGTAATGAGGTTGTGATCTCTGGAGCATGTGGTGCAGAGGGATTGAGATTTCATTAGGTGAAGCATTTCAAGTAGGGCTGGGTTGGGCATGGCTTTGTAAGTCAAGCAGAGATCACCTCTAAGTAGATGATAACAGACTGAGAACAGCTGAAGTTTCTTGGGTCTGTCCATGTGGGACATGTGTTTAAGGCCCAAGATCCTTTTTGTGAGGTACTTTTGTGGCCTCTCCAGCTGTTGTAGGTGTCTGGTCAGGTACATACCAAATGGGGCATTATATTCGATGACTGGTCTAATGAGAGATAAGTAGAGAGGAATGATGTCCTTTTTCTTCCTGGATGTGAAACCTTTGGTTATAAGATGTGCCACATAGAAGGACTTTCTGACCACAGTGGCAATGTGGTGGTCGAAGGTGAGGTGGCTGTCGACCTGGGTGCCCAGATCTCTTATGGCCCCTTCAGTGTTCATTCAGCTCCCATCAGTGTAGTAATTCGTGGGAACTGAGTTTTTTTCCAAAGGGGATGATAATGCATTTTTGGCATTAAGCTTCGGGCCATGGTTCTGACACCAGTCATTCGTCTCAGAGAGGCCCTTTTGTAGGATGTCTGCATCACTTGGGGAGTTGATAATGATTCCTAGCTTGCAGTCATCAGCGAACTTGGTCAGCCAAAGTCCTTTTGTGTTGGCCTGGACTTCTGAGAAGTAGATGCCAAACAGGAGAAGGCCTAGGACCGAGCCTTGTGGGAATCCACTCATGACTGGTTGACAGTCTGACTTGGAATCCACAACTTTCACTCTGTGGGTCCTGTCTGTGAGCCAATTTTCAACCCAACTGGTGATGTAAGGATTGATGCCTAGTTTGGTGAGTTTATCAGTGATACCTGAGTGGGGAATGGTATCAAAGGCCTTAGCCAGGTTGAGGTCGGCTATATGCACCGCCTTACCCTCATCCACAGCCTTGGTGACTGCCCCGAAGAAGTCAACCAGGTTCAGCAAGCAGGATCTCCCCTTGACAAAGCCAAACTGTTTGGGGTAAAGAGTTTGGAGATTGCCTATATCTTTGTTAAGCAGGTCCATGATGCTGCACTCCATAGCTTTGCATAACAGACTCATCAGGCTAATGGTGCGATAGTTCCCAGGGTCTGTGGTTGCTCCCCCTTTATGGAGCGGGATGACTGTAGCAGTGCACCATTTGTTAGAGACATAGCCTGAGGTAAGGCTGTTATTGAACAGGGCACACATATGTGGTACCAGTTCATTTTGTAGCTCATGTAGGATGCAGCCACGGATATTATCAGGTCCCAATGGATGCTATATTCTTGGCTTTGGACAATGCAGCTTTTACCTGTGTCACAGAAATGGTGGGTACCAGGCTTTCCTCTGGTATTGTGATAGGGCCTTTGAGGGGGGAGAGAGGGGTAAAGTTGGCACTGAATCTGTCGGCCAATATGTTGGCTATATCTGTTGGCTTAGTATAGGAGGTGCCATTATGCAATAACTCAGAGCAAATCTGGGTATTGCCTTTGAGGTTTTTGATATAGCTATAGAAACTTTTGTGGTTGTTTTTGGCATCAGACACAATTCTGCCTTCATAGCTGGCTTTAGAGGATTTGATAAGGGATCTCAACTTTTTGTTGAGATTGATAAGGGAGGTTTTCCAGTCTTGTGACTTAAATTTTGTCTGCAACATTTTCTTCCTTCTTTTGTAGAGTTTATTGATGGCTGGGGACCACCAGATTGGCTTCCTTTTTTTGGAGGAGAATATCTTGGTTCTATTTGGTATGGCAAGGTCCATGCATTTGTGTACATGCTCTTACAGTGCATTGGTGTATGATTCAGCAGTCATGCAGCTATTTTCCATTGGCATGGGTGCCAAGAAGTTAGCCACCTCTGTTTTTAGGAGCCCAAAGTCAGCTTTAGAGAAGTTTTTCAGGGTGGTCACCTTAGTGGGGGGGTGTCGGTGAGATGGAGATTTCCATGGTGATCAGTTTGTGGTCAGATTTAACCATGGAGGAATTGACTATATGTGTGGAGCAACGGTCTCCCATGTTGGTGATAACCAGGTCGAGGATGTTTTTTCCTCTAGGGGGGGTCAGAATGAGCTGGTCCAAGGCATTGGAACTGATAAATTCCAGAAAACATTGGGTCTGTACATTGGTACTTGAATAGTTTTCCCAGTTGATAGAAGGGTAGTTGAAGTCACCTAGTATGAGAGTATTGGGTTGGACCTTGATAGATTCCAGGGTGTTTAGGAACTCGGAGTGAGAGTCTAGGGACATGTTTGGGGTTCTGTAGCAGGCTATGACTTGTATCACCATCTTATCCAGTGTTAGTTGTACCTGAAGTATCTCAGATGCATTATGTTGGGCATTGAGGTGTGCATATCATTTAAGAATATGGACATACCACTGCCTTTGGAGCTTCCATCTGTATTCTGGGGCTGAAAGATATGGAATGAGTTGTAGCCTGGGAGTGCAGAAGTGCTTTCTGCCTCTTTAAACCAGGTCTCCGTTACAGCACAGATGTCGACATTCTCCATTTTGAGGAGAGCTTCGAGCGAGTGCATCTTGAATTTTAGATTTCTAGCATTGAGCAGAATGACCCTCAGATTGCATTTGTTTGTAGCTGTTACAGTGGAATTTTGGTCTTTGGAACACTGCCTAAAAAAGGTATTATAGGAGTGGCAAGTGCCTTAGTCAGTACCCGGAATCCCAGGGGGTGACAGATGCAGGGCCGTCTCTGGCAAAGCATCGAGGTCTGTCGATTATGTAAAGCAGGAGGTGCCTGATAAAGAATCTGCAGAAGAGCTGACTGCAGGGGGGAAGACTATGAGGGAGGAGGTACCAGATGAGGAGTCTGTGGGGGATCTGGCAGTGTAGGAGGAGCCTGTGAAGGAGGACGTGTCCGACAAAGAACCTGTGGAGGAGCCAGCTGCAGGGGAGGAGCCTGTAAAGAACAAGGTGCCTGATAAAAGCCTGTGGAGGAGCTGTTAGTTGGAGACGCCAGATGGAGGTGGGTGCAGTATGCCATAGCACTGGCTAAGAGGCAGCATCTAGTTCACAATTGTAGGCCAGAATAAAGCTGTACATATAAAGTGAAAACTTATAGATGCAAAAGCATACCCAAGCTGTGCTATACCATGCATAGACTAGTCACTTTGTCCATAAGTAATAGGCTAATCAAGTAACAGAATAGTGAGGGCAGGCCACAGTTATCATCATTTGTGCACATGAGGAGGGCTGCAATGACTACAGATGTGTGTGTGTGTGTGTGTGTGTGTGTGTGTGTGTGTGTGTGTGTGTGTGTGTGTGTCTGTGAATGTGTGTGTGTGTGTGTGTGTGTGTGTTTGTGTGTGTGTGTGCGCATACATGCATGGGTGCACATTGTCATGTGCCTTTGTGTTGGGACACAGCTTCAGCACATGAAGCAGTACTGTGCTGGGATCTGTTGGGACTCCAGGAGATGCATACACTGATTGTGCATGTCCTTGTCCATGGGAGTACCCTCTCCTAGGAAGGTAACAGAAATGATTCACACCATGCTGAGAAGGAATGCTCCATGAGTGTGAACAGTGGCTAATGTTACAGATAGTGTCTGCACAAGTACCCCACCCAGGTGTATGTCCATGGTACCCAGTACTGCCCTCAACATTGAATAGTGATGTGGAAGTGGTAGAACTAGAGGTTTGAGATCATGCTCACCTGGCAGGTTTCCCCACTGGACACGTGGGCAAACTGGCCTTAGGAAGTGTGTTATCCATGATATGAGCCACACACAGGCATATACTGCATGTAAACTCTCTGCACCACAAGAGTATTATGTTGCACATCTGACCATGCACTCTCTCAGGTCTTCATATAGACCATGTAATACCACAAATTGCTCAGTAGTGCCTGTGCTGGTATCTGCCTGTCCCTTTATTATGGCCATGCACAAATTTTGAATAGTTACCATGAATGCCCTCAACTAAGGAAGTGCATGGTACATATGAGTGTACTTGGTCAACAGCATGCCATCCCATGATGCTATTTTCATGCTCTAATGAGCTTGTAGCAGCCAAGAAGGAGTGTGCATCTGGCACCCTGGCCCTGGGAAGATATGTCTGTGTCTTCATGTCCATGGATGTCATTCTAGGTCGGGGGGGAGGGGTGCACTGACACACTTATAATCACAAATATGAATGGTGTTATGATAGGAATGATTGGAGTTTTTTGTTTACTATGCTTGTTTGCACTAAGAATTTCTTTTCTTTTACACCTCTCTAGAGCTCTATCCCCTGTCACTGCAAATCCAGTCCATGTAGGATTTAATGATTAACTGTAAGAAATGTAGACACAAACAAGGCATTTCCTTAGTCTAGTTATAAACTTTGGCAATTCAGTGTTGTTTTTGTTACATTTTACTTTTATAGCATTCAGGTGCTCTATCCTGAGTCAGCAGAACAGCAGCGGCTTTAATGGCACACTTTGTTCCTAGGTTATCATAAACACTTCCTTGTGCCACTAAAGCACTACTTGCACTGATTTAAACTTGAGCAGCACATATTGGCTGACAAAGTTAATTTATTTCTAATTTAACACTAATCTCTTTAGCCGCTCCCTCATATACAAATCTAACCATTCACCTTTTACCACAATTAACAACAGGCAATCTTTCTGCATTCAGCAGTACAGCGTAGCTGTTATTTCCCCATCACAGATAAGCTCTGACCTTCATATGTTTTAAGCTGCACAGAATGCTGTAAGCATTTTCTGGGAAACAATGCATGATACAGTTTTTAAGGAATGAGAGATACTAGTACAGCTGTATCAATGTGCTTGTGTATTGCTTTATTCTTACTATTTTTTATTGCATTTAATGAAAAACTGCACGAATCCCAAGCACCTCACTGTTGTCGTCCAAAACACGATAAGGAAACCATAAAAGTTGAAAAGAATGTTAATTTATTATTAAGTGTTCAATTTTAAAATCCACTTTTCGTCAAGTAAACCTTACTCAACTTCTTCAGATAAAATCTTGTAAACAGCCATTTCTAAATAGAAATCCTTGATATAGGTTCCAAACTAGGTCACATGAACGTAGTAGTAACATTGTAATTGGATAAATGTTTTTACAGCCATATGATCATGCCTGAAAGCAAAAAACAAAAACAGTCTATTACATTAATATTTGATATTTAAAATTATGTTTGTACATTTGAATCCAAGTTATGACTGTGGCCCGGCCATTTCAAACTCCAAACACAGTCCCAAAACGGACAAAACTGTGCATGTGGATAAACTTTAACATACTTGCTCATACAACTGAATCTAATGTAAAAAAAAGTTTTCCGCTGCCTATAACATCAACATTAGCGCAATATTCTTAGTGAGATGGTTTAAATAAATAAGGACAACAGCTGCTTGTTTCGGGCATGATCATATGGCTGTAAAAACATTTATCCAATTACAATGTTACTACTATGTTCATGTGACCTGGTTTAGAACCTATATAAAGGATTTCTATTTAGAAATGGCTGTTTACAAGATTTTATCTGAAAAAGTTGAGTAAGGTTTACTTGACGAAAAGTAGATTTTAAAATTGAACACTTAATAATAAATTAACATTCTTTTCAACTTTTATGGTTTCCTTATCGTGTTTTGGACTACAACAGTGAGGTGCTTGGGATTTGTGCAGTTTTTCATTTAGTGGATTCATTCTTCTTCACAGGTTTGTTCATGTTTTTATTACATTTGTTAAACAGAAATTATGTTCCAAACAATAACAGGCATAAATGTTTTTAAGTCCCTGGCATGCCTCCAGCTGGCCATCATCTTCTTTGCACTGCTCTTGTGATCATAACTCATGCCCCTTGTACTACCTCCTTAGGTTTGAAACACCTTCAGTCACTGGTAGGTTGGGGAGGAGAAATGAAAACTGCAAAGGTAGCAACCAACAGTGTCATGTATTCAGTCCTGTGTGCCAGCGCTTTTTCTTATGCCCTACCTCTTCTGGTGTGGTAATATTACGTTGTGAGGCTGGGCAAATAATGAGAGGCGGCCTGAGAAGGTGTGTCCAACCAGGGTCCCAGGGCACCTCTGCCTGCTTAGGCAGCTAGTATGTCAAGTCCAGCAATTGCTCCAAGCTCTGGCATCTACCAGGGTTAATGAGAAATTTACCTATATCAACTCAGTCCACCCCACTAGGATAGGAAGGATCATTCTCCATAACACCCCTCAGGATAGGCAGGCTTATCTTAAATACCACCCCCAGGATAGGCAGTCTCATCCTCCATGCCCTCCGAGAGGATAGGCAGGCTCTTCTTCCTTGCCCCCCCCCCCAGGATAAGCAAGCTCATCCTCCATGCCACCCCCTAGGATAGGCAGGCACTTCCTCTGTACCACCCCCCAGGATAGGCAGGCTCATCCTCCATGCCCCTAGGATAGGCAGTTTCATCCTCCACAACCTCTCCCAGGATAGGCATACTCATCTTAAATGCCACCTCCAGAATGGACATGTTCATCCTCATGCCACCCCCAGGAGAGGCATGCTCATGCTCCATGCCACTCCCCCCCCCCCCCATGATAGGCATGCTCATTGCTCCATGCACCTCCCAGGATAGGCATGTTTATCCTGTATGCCACTCCATTAGTTGCCTGGTTTACTACTTGATCCTGGGTAGTCAAAACCTTAGTGATGTCTACATCCCTCTTTGCCCAGGGCATAAAAAATAGAAAGTAAAGAAAGTGATAAATGCAATAATTGTATCAAGATATAGACACTTCTTTTGTTTATTTTATTCGACTTCTTAACCAGGTAAAGACACTGAATAAAGTGTCCCTTTTCATGGATGGTCCAGGAGTGCTGTCCAGTTAAGTGACTTACTTTTTCTGAGAGACACAGCAGACAAATGCAGTAGGAAATCAAACCCTGCACCCTTGACTACAGGAAGAAGCTGAGAACCTTAATTCTGTGCACTAACTACCAGAATTAGACATCTATCAGATAAGGAGTAAAACTATTAACCATTACACTTTGAGTAGCAAGGTAATGTTTGGAAGATAAATGCCAGGCAAGAGAAATTACAATGTAATGTAGCCTGACTCTGTGGCATGGAGGGGTGGAGCTCTGATGGAGATCCAGACAGCCTGAGACTGAACAGCATCCAACACTGGCAGAGTTAGAGAGGGAATGATGATGGGAAGGGAGAAGTATGAGAAGAGAGGAATGGTTAAGTGTTTTGTATAATACTTTTTCTTTGGCAGCAGAATCCATCTTATTTCAGAATTGATCCTGCATAGACATGTCTTGTCATTTCCTAGTGCCAGCATGGAATATCGGAATTTGTGCTTAATATGGGAAAGTTCAGATAAGGGGTCTGCAGATTCTTATGAAGCAAAACAACATAGAAGTGTCTAGTTCTAATTGGTCAGCAGCTATAGCCTGATAGATAAAAATATGTGTGCTGAGAAGCTTTTACAGTATAAAAATGTAGTTTTTTTTTTCTGGGTGACAAGACCTTGATTGCTTAGTCTCCCATATGCATGTGTTCTATTAAGATAAAGGAGATCTTTCTACTCTGCTGAACTGTGCTGCACAAATTTTATTTTGTACCTTAACAGTTGGTGTTTTGAAGTTTTGAGCCACTTGCAACTTGCTGTAGCAGGAATCACCTTTTGTGGCCATTCTTGACAGATTTTATGTCTGGTCCATTTCTGATGTGTCAACTCACAGTTACAATGTTCTGCTTTCAGCCGGGTTTGAAATCTGTGCTGGAAAGTTCTTGTCCCATGATTTTTGAATATTGTATTGTGATTATTGTATGAGTGAGTCTGTATTACAGTAGGATTTATTGAATGAGTGTGGCCTTTATCATATTATTGTATGAGAGTAGGTTTTACTGAATGAGACTGGGCACTTTTTCAGTTGTATTAGGTTTACAACAGGTGCCAGAAAATGGCAATCCAGCTAAACATGTATTTCATAAATATGCAGCTGTAATAATTTAGTAAAATAGTCTGAGCTCATAAATAATGATAGTACATTATATTTCTCTGAAGGTGATATGGCTATTTTGGAAAATCACAGTTACGTCCCTGCACTACCAGGCTATAACTCATACCACACTTTTCGGCCATGTAACCAGGACCGAAACACCAAAGGTGGAGGTGTGTCCATATTCATTAAGGATATCCACACCTCCAGGCTAGTTGCTCAGCATAATGCATCCAAGGTTATCCAAGTGCAACTAACTCTGGGCAAAACTGCAATCCAAATTGTAGCTTGCTACAGATCTCCCACCATGCACCAGGATTCCCACTCCTCTTTTCTTGATGTATTGGAAAATATTAGGGTTCAACCAAACAACTTAATAATGGGCAACTTCAACTACCCCACCATTAGCTGAGAAAACTACTCGTGTACCAACTCCTTAGCTCAATGCTTTCTGGAATTCATAAACTCCAATGCCCTAGATCAACTTATCCACACCCCCACCAGGGGCAACAATATCCTAGACCTAATCATTACCAACATGAGTGAACTTTGTTCCACACCTGAAGTCAACTCCTCGTTGGTCCGATACGACCATAAGCTTATCACCCTTGATATCCACATCCCGCCCCCACCCCCCCATTAAGGAAACCACAGTAAATATTTCTCCAAAACCACCTTCATGCTTCTTAAGACAGAAGTAGTGAACTTCATGACACCCATGCTGATGGACAATACAGTTACAACTGCTGAATCCTACACAAATGCACTCTATAAGGACTTACACGAGTGCATGGATCATGCTATCCCAAACAGAACCAAGACACTATCCTCCAAAAAAGGAAGCCAATCTGGTGGTCTCCTGCCATAAACAAACTGTACAACAGAAGGAAGAAACTGTTGCAAAAGAGAGTAAAAGCCTATGAGTGGAGGAGCTCCCTTGTCAGCCTCAGTAAGAAGCTGAGATCCCTTATAAGATCCTCCAAAGCTAGCTACGAAAACAAAATTGCCACTAAATCCAAGGACAAACACAAAGCATTCTATAGCTATGTCAAGAATCTAGGTGGCAACACCCAGATCTGCTCTGAGTTACAGCACAAAGGCATGAAAATTACAGAACCAACTGATATTGCCAACACCCTGGCAGATAGGTTCAGTACTAACTTTACCCTCCTCTCACCCCCTAAAGGGCCCATATTTATACAGGAAGAATGCAGAGTCCCTGTAATCACAACTACGCAGGTAAAAGCTGCACTCTCTAAAGCCAAAAACAATGCATCCATGGGACTGGACAACATCCCAGGCTGCGTTTTACATGAACTTCAGAAAGAACTGGCTCCCCACTTAAGCACCATGTTCAATAATAGCCTCGCATCAGGCTTCATGCCCACTGAATGGCACACAGCAACAGTTATCCCACTCCACAAAGGGGGAGCCACCACTGATCCCAGGAACTATTGACCTATTAGCCTGACGAGCCTGGTCTGCAAGGCCATGGAACTCATAAACAAAGACATTGGTAACCTCCAAACTCTGGATCCCACCCAGTTTGGGTTTGTGAAAGGCAGATCATGCCTCCTGAATCTGATCAACTTCTTTGAGGCAGTCACCAAAGCCGTGGATGATGGTAAGGTGGTTCACACAGCCTATCTTGACCTCGCTAAGGCTTTCGACACCATCCCCCATTCTGGAATTATAGCTAAACTCACTAAACTAGGTATAAATTCCTACGTCACAAGATGGGTTGCCAACTGGCTCACTGACAGAACCCACACCGTAAATGTTACAGACTCCAAATCTGACCTCAAAGCAGTGACAAGTGGAGTACCACAGGGTTCCATCCTGGGATCTCTCCTGTTTGGTATCTACTTCTCTGAAGTACAGTCTAACAGAGAAGGCCTCTGGCTAATGAAGTTCGCAGATGACTGCAAACTAGGAGCCATAGTCAAGTCCCCAAATGATGCGGATATCCTACAGAAGGGCCTCACTGAGACAGATGCCTTGTGTCAGAGCCATGGCCTCAAGCTCAATGCCAAAAAGTGCAGTGTCATCCCCTTTGGTAAAAAATCTGTACCCATGAACTACCACATAGGCAGCAATCTACTTGACACCAAATGCATGATAAGAGACCTTGGGACCCAGGTGGACAGTAGTCTCTCCTTTGATAGTCACATCACCACAGTAGTCAGGAAGTCCTTCTGTGTGCCACACCTCATCATAAAAGGGTTCTCATCCAGGAAAAAAGAGGTCATTGTTCCCCTCTATTTGTCACTCATTAGACCCATTATAGAGTACAACGCCCCTTTTGGAATGTACCTCACAAGACATCTGCAGCAGCTGGAAAGGCCACAGAAGTACCTCACAAAGAGAATTACTGGCCTCAAACAAATGTCCTACACTGAGAACCAAACAAAACATACCAACGATGAAACAAACACAGGAAAACGAAGTCCAAACAACCAGTTTATTCACAAGATGGTGCTGCACCAACAACCGGTTCACCAATGACCTAGGTTTCGTCTCCAGACAATGACTTCCTCAGATTGGTTGAACCATGATGCTGCTATTTAAATTACAATCAATTAAAATAAATGTGTAAAAAATTTTACCAATTAAACAATCAAGAAACAATGAGAAGTAAATTTGACTACATTAAAATTTAACCCTAAAAACGTCGCAAACAAAATAACCCACCCCACATCTATACGTTTACAGTCTAAAGTTGTGACCACCAAAAATATATGCTACACTGTAAAAATGTATACTGTTGAAACACACATTAATAAAAATGAACGTCCCAATGCTATCCATACATCCAAAAATGTACAAGAATGTAAACATACAAAACATGCTCAAAATACCACATAAATATGTATATATTTTGTAAATGTTGTAACAAATATATGTGAAAAATACAGATGTGAATAGTATGTGAATATCCTATTTGATTGATTATTATTTCCCCATTATGTGCCTTAACCTAAGATAAGGTTTTATCGAAATATATTCATTAAGCCCTGGAAAGTTATGGGCATCCAACCGAAGCTGTCATGTCCAAGTGATATTCAGTAACCTTACCTTGTTGATCTAAATTAATATGATGAATAATGCAAAATTTAAAACTATGATTTTCTTTGTCCATAACATGTCTTGCTAATGCATTGCTGATTTTTCTATGCTGGATATCTAAAAGATGTTCCTTGATTCTATCTCTGAAATGTCTACATGTTTTCCCCACATAAAATGCCTTACAATCTTGGCATTTAGCAAGGTATACCACGTTATTGGTATAACAGTCATAATGACCAGAATTGGGGATATAACAACAGTTGACCTCTATTCTAGCCCCTGTTGTAAAAATGTGACTACAAGTTGAACATCTACCACATTTGAAGTTACCCTTAATTCTATTACTAAGATGTTTACAAGTAGATGGACCATATTCAAAAATGTCCTTAAATGACCGATCTTTTTTTATACACAAATTTAGGCTTCTGACTAAAAGTCCTAAATTCTCTGCTGTGTTGAAAAATTTCCCAATACTTTAATATTACCTTCTTGATGTTATCTGTATCCGCATTGTAGGTGAGTATATACATAATTGGTATATTAACCTCAGCTGCTTTCCTCTTATCTTCCATATTATATCCAAAACTATCAGAATCAGATTTAGAATAGATTGTATAACTTCAGTATCTCTTTTAAACTGAATCTCCTTCCGGACTTCTGAACATAATTGTTCAGGATAACCTCTGTTCAAAAATAGGCTGACCATAAAATCTAATTCAGAATTGAAATCAATGTTCTTACTCACCATACGTGCTGCCCTGACCATTTGTCCTTTGACAATGGCCCTTATCTGATATTTGGGATGCCAGCTATCGTAATGCAAGTATGAATTAGAGAACATAGGTTTTCTATAAATGTTCGAATTAATAACGCCCTCAGATATGTCGTATTCCAACTTGACGTCAAGGTAGTTGATCAGTTTGTCACTGATCTCGTGTGTAAATTGTAAAAACCACACTGTGTTATTGCTGTATTGTATAAAGGCATCTAATATAGTTCTGTCTCCCTCCCATATGATAAAAATATCATCCAGGAATCGTGAGTATAGTTTAATATTTGCCTAAACTCACTATTCAGAACATAATTAGCCTCCCAATATGCCATGATATATTTGGCGTATATGGGGGCACAAGATGCCCCATGGCCACCCCAGTCCTCTGCTTAAAATAGTGCCCCTCAAAAAATAAATTGTTACATAAAACAAGTTCCATTAGTTTAACATACACATTAATTTGCTCCTGTTCATAAACACCTGAAGCGAACAATTGTTCTTCCAACCAGATAAGTCCAATGTCATGCGGTATCACTGAATATAAATTACAAACGTCTATAGTGACAAAAAACAACTTAGAATTTTTATTTTTATGAATATCCATATGTTTAATCCTCTCTAGAAAAATGCCAAGAATCTTTAATAATGTGTGTGAATTTACTTAATCCTGCTTTCATATGATGATCCAAATATTTACTAATGAAGTTGACCTTGCTCCTTTTTCCATCAGCTATAGGTCTAAATTTAACGTTGTCAAGCCCTTTATGAATTTTGGGTATTCTGAAAATATTACTAACAACGGGAAATTTGTTGATCATATATTCATGATCTTCTTCATTAATTTCCCCTTGAAGGAGCATATCATCAATGAGCAGGTCCACTTTTCTATAGGCTATGTTGATTTCATTAATGCTCGTTTCAATATAACTATCCTCCCATAACATGGACATCAAAATACTGATGTAATCTTGTTTGTTGACTATAACAATACCATTGCCCTTATCCGGCTTCATAATACGTATGTCACTTGATTCACTTAAATTGTGGAGCAGTTCATACTCAATTCTGGTCATATTATATTGAATGGTGTCCTGCCTCTGTCTGTAATATTTCCTAATGTCATGTTCACAAATTCTTTCAAATAGGGCAACTGTTGGATTCATAACTGGATTAAACATACTTGATTTAGAAATGCTGTTCCCATTACCTGTATGTTTACTATTACAGTCATTGAACTGAATACTAAGGTTCATTTTACGGGTGAAAAGTTTTAAATCCATCAGTGTGTCAACTAAATTCCCTCTTCTTGCGGGTACAAAATTAAATCCTTTAGAACACAACTCGGCATACTGACTGCCTAAAGTAACACTAGAATAGTTATATAGCTTGAAATCACAAGCGTTTTTAGATAGAATGGTCGGATTGCTTAAAATACCAGGAATGTCATGTTGAACTAATATTCCATTATTTTGCTGCATAACTTCCTCAAAGTGACTAGTGAAAAATTCACTCGGTTGTTCGACCCTCCCTACTTCATTAATCCCTATATTATTTAAGTTGTCCAACCTGTTACATTCCCTAATTTCATTAATATCAATGTGTTTTACTTCACCTCCCCGATGCATGTTCCCACACGTATACATTTGATCAACCCTCTGGACAGGGTCATTGAAATTCCTTAAAGGTGTATAAATACTCAAATTTAATAATGGATCATCGACACTTATCAAACTGTTTTCATTGTGTTCTAAGAGGGTTGAATCAAAAGTTACCATTTCATTCAAACTATCCATAATACTTCCCTTCATAATACCAAGGGTATTAACACTTGATTTATCACAGTCAATTCCAGTTGGAAAACACGGCAAATCAAACAACATCCCCCCTTCCCCAGAAATGCTGTCTGCGACATGTTGCTGCTCCGAGTTGGAGTCCCGAGAAGAGAATTTTACATCATTCCATACCAAAACGTTCTCCCCTTCACACACATGAGTACAATCATTTCCATAATAACATTCATCAGCTTCAACTTCCACGTTATTGTTACAAAAAACTTCCGAAACATCCATAATGTCATTGAATGACACATCATTGCCATGATATGTAATTTCTAATTCGCCACAAGTTTGACTAATCCCAGACGCAATTTGGAATAAATGAGTTGCTTTTACAAAACTGTCCATATGATGAACACTTTGAACTATTAAAATAACTGTCACAGCCAAAGTCACACGTCTTACCGTGTTGAATATTAGTATTGACCATAATTATCTTTTTGTTACTTTTCCCCATCCACGCTGCTGGCCAGCTCCACCGCTGTTGGATTTCGATTTGTCGTGTTTTCCAACTGGAATTGACTGTGATAAATCAAGTGTTAATACCCTTGGTATTATGAAGGGAAGTATTATGGATAGGTTGAATGAAATGGTAACTTTTGATTCAACCCTCTTAGAACACAATGAAAACAGTTTGATAAGTGTCGATGATCCATTATTAAATTTGAGTATTTATACACCTTTAAGGAATTTCAACGACCCTGTCCAGAGGGTTGATCAAATGTATACGTGTGGGAACATGCATCGGGGAGGTGAAGTAAAACACATTGATATTAATGAAATTAGGGAATGTAACAGGTTGGACAACTTAAATAATATAGGGATTAATGAAGTAGGGAGGGTTGAACAACTGAGTGAAATTTTCACTAGTCACTTTGAGGAAGTTATGCAGCAAAATAATGGAATATTGGTTCAACATGACATTCCTGGTATTTTAAGCAATCCGACCATTCTATCTAATTATGCTTGTGATTTCAAGCTATATAACTATTCTAGTGTTACCTTAGGCAGTCAGTATGCTGAGTTGTGTTCTAAAGGATTTAATTTTGTACCCGCAAGAAGAGGGAATTTAGTTGACACATTGATGGATTTAAAACTTTTCACCCGTAAAATGAACCTTAGTATTCAGTTCAATGACTGTAATAGTAAACATACAGGTAATGGGAACAGCATTTCTAAATCAAGTATGTTTAATCCAGTTATGAATCCAACAGTTGCCCTATTTGAAAGAATTTGTGAACATGACATTAGGAAATATTACAGGCAGAGGCAGGACACCATTCAATATAATATGACCAGAACTGAGTATGAACTGCTCCACAATTTAAGTGAATCACGTGACATACGTATTATGAAGCCGGATAAGGGCAATGGTATTGTTATAGTCAACAAACAAGATTACATCAGTATTTTGATGTCCATGTTATGGGAGGATAGTTATATTGAAACGAGCATTAATGAAATCAACATAGCCTATAGAAAAGTGGACCTGCTCATTGATGATATGCTCCTTCAAGGGGAAATTAATGAAGAAGATCATGACTATATGATCAACAAATTTCCTGTTAGTAATATTTTCGGAATACCCAAAATTCATAAAGGGCTTGACAACGTTAAATTTAGACCTATAGTTGATGGAAAAAGGAGCAAGGTCAACTTCATTAGTAAATATTTGGATCATCATATGAAAGCAGGATTAAGTAAATTCACACACATTATTAAAGATTCTTGGCATTTTCTAGAGAGGATTAAACATATGGATATTCATAAAAATAAAAATTCTAAGTTGTTTTTTGTCACTATAGATGTTTGTAATTTATATTCAGTGATATCGCATGACATTGGACTTATCTGGTTGGAAGAACAATTGTTCGCTTCAGGTGTTTATGAACAAGAGCAAATTAATGTGTATGTTAAACTAATGGAACTTATTTTATGTAACAATTTCATATTTTTTGAGGGGCACTATTTTAAGCAGAGGACTGGGGTGGCCATGGGGGCATCTTGTGCCCCCATATACGCCAACTGTATCATGGCATATTGGGAGGCTAATTATGTTCTGAATAGTGAGTTTAGGCAAAATATTAAACTATACTCACGATTCCTGGACGATATTTTTATCGTATGGGTGGGAGACAGAACTATATTAGATGCCTTTATACAATACATCAATAACACAGTGTGGTTTTTACAATTTACACACAAGATCAGTGGCAAACTGATCAACTACCTTGACGTCAAGGTGGAATATGACATATCTGAGGGCGTTATTAATTTGAACATTTATAGAAAACCTACGTTCTCTAATTCATACTTGCATTACGATAGCTGGAATCCCAAATATCAGATAAGGGCCATTGTCAAAGGACAAATGGTCAGGGCAGCACGTATGGTGAGTAAGAACATTGATTTCAATTCTGAATTAGATTTTATGGTCAGCCTATTTTTGAACAGAGGTTATCCTGAACAATTATGTTCAGAAGTCCGGAAGGAGATTCAGTTTAAAAGAGATACTGAAGTTATACAATCTATTCTAAATCTGATTCTGATAGTTTTGGATATAATATGGAAGATGAGAGGAAAGCAGCTGAGGTTAATATACCAATTATGTATATACTCACCTACAATGCGGATACAGATAACATCAAGAAGGTAATAATAAAGTATTGGGAAATTTTTCAACACAGCAGAGAATTTAGGACTTTTAGTCAGAAGCCTAAATTTGTGTATAAAAAAGATTGGTCATTTAAGGACATTTTTGAATATGGTCCATCTACTTGTAAACATCTTAGTAATAGAATTAAGGGTAACTTCAAATGTGGTAGATGTTCAACTTGTAGTCACATTTTTACAACAGGGGATAGAATAGAGGTCAACTGTTGTTATATCCCCATTTCTGGTCATTATGACTGTTATACCAATAATGTGGTATACCTTGCTAAATGCCAAGATTGTAAGGCATTTTATGTGGGGAAAACGTGTAGACGTTTCAGAGATAGAATCAAGGAACATCTTTTAGATATCCAGCATAGAAAAATCACCAATGCATTAGCAAGACATGTTATGGACAAAGAAAATCATAGTTTTAAATTTTGCATTATTCATCATATTAATTTAGATCAACAAGGTAAGGTTACTGAATATCACTTGGACATGAGTGAACTCATGTGGCAGCTTCGGTTGGATGCCCATAACTTTCCAGGGCTTAATGAATATATTTCGATAAAACCTTATCTTAGGTTAAGGCACATAATGGGGAAATAATAATCAATCAAATAGGATATTCACATACTATTCACATCTGTATTTTTCACATATATTTGTTACAACATTTACAAAATATATACATATTTATGTGGTATTTTGAGCATGTTTTGTATGTTTACATTCTTGTACATTTTTGGATGTATGGATAGCATTGGGACGTTCATTTTTATTAATGTGTGTTTCAGCAGCATACATTTTTACAGTGTAGCATATATTTTTGGTTGTCACAACTTTAGACTGTAAACGTATAGATGTGGGGTGGGTTATTTTGTTTGCGACGTTTTTAGGGTTAAATTTTAATGTAGTCAAATTTACTTCTCATTGTTTCTTGATTGTTTAATTGGTAACATTTTTTACACATTTATTTTAATTGATTGTAATTTAAATAGCAGCATCATGGTTCAACCAATCTGAGGAAGTCATTGTCTGGAGACGAAACCTAGGTCATTGGTGAACCGGTTGTTGGTGCAGCACCGTCTTGTGAATAAACTGGTTGTTTGGACTTCATTTTCCTGTGTTTGCTTCAAATGTCCTACACTGACCGCCTCAAAAAACTCCAGCTTTACTCCGTAGCATATCGCCTACTCCGAGGTGATCTCTGCCTAACATATAAAGCTATGTCAAACCCAGAGCTGTTGGACATGCTACACCTAAAGAAATCCCAATCCCTCCGAGCTACACGCTCTAGGGACCTAAACCTTGTCACCACAATAAACAGGACATGCTGGAGGGATAGATTATTGTTCCAGATACTTCCTATACTCTGAAACAAGCTACCCATCTATGTCAAGCAAAGTTCTTCATTAGCACTCTTCAAGAAAAATCTTGATGAGTGGATGGGAAATAGGAAATACGCCCCATGGATCACTTCTGTGTCTCTGCTGGACAGTGGCACAGGAAAATAACTTTCTTGGGTAGCATAAGCTATGGAACCTTGCTGGCTAGGCTTATGTAGGCTCTTGGGCCAATTGCCTAGTACCTACCTATGAACCTATATGAACAGGCAGCTAATAGAACAATTAACACATAACAGAAATGTGCGGTAAACACACTGCATGGCACCTGGGGAGATTTTATCATTTGAAACAGAAATATTAAAGATAACTCAACTAGACTCTTCCAATGATGAGAGACCCCCCAATTCCTTTTGCACCCCCTTCCCCTTATGCAGACCAACCTGCTTTTTGTGAAACAGATTGCCCTCCCTCTACAGAAGGGGGAGAATTAGAAGTCAGCCCCTCTGCTATTTCCCTGATGCTTCTAACTCTAAAGTAAGTTTTAGTTTATCAGTATATCCTGTTAAAGTCCCCATTTATAACACTAGATTGCAACAATAGTGACAAGAACAGACTGCCTCAAGCCCTGACCAAATGTTAATGAGAACAGCAAACAAAGCTAAACAGTTACATTCAAAGCAGAAGCATGTTTCTGCAAGAAAACACATAGACAAGATAAAAAAAATTTAGTAAAAAACACCTTTTCTAGTACGATAACTTCATTAAAGAAATTTAAGAGGTTAATTATCCAATTTCTGATAATTATTGACAGGGAAGAATGCTGGTGAAACCCACCTCCAAGAAAAGTTTGGAAGATGCATCTACTTCTGACTCATCCTCTGTTGATGACCTCACTGCCTAATGCTCAAATTCACCCTTTGAGAGAAGTACTTAACCCTGCAGTGGCCCAGGATGGTGATGCTGAGTCCACTATAAGAGTGGTCCGCCCATGGACTGCAGTAGATATTCAAACTGCTGCAGACTGTCTCCATTCCATTCAAATATATTTAGACAATTTTGGCAAGATTTTAGAAGGACATGTACAATTACAAAACACTACAACTGAAGACTTTCAGACAGTTTTGAAGACTTCTACTCCTCCAGATATTTTCAAAAACAAATATGGAAAATACTGACTATAGGTAACACTATTCCCAAACATACAGGTGAAGGTTTTTCAATTGCAAGAGATGATTTACTAAAAACAATAACTCTGGCATGCCCTCTGACATCTAATTGGCATGAATCAAAGCTATTGTACAGAAAGAAAACAAATCTGTTGATGCTTACTTGCGGTGCATGATAGATAAGTTTGAGGCTTTTTCAGGATATCCAGAACCCACTGAAGGTATGGCAGCCAGTGAGCTGTCAGCAGCATTTGTGGAAGACGTAACAGTACCTATACAAGATCAGAAAAAAAAGGTTTGTATAAATTGGCCCATTGTAGGTATACATGAAATTGTTAATCAGGCACAATATGTAACAGATTAATATAATCAGAGAGAAAAGGGAATAACAAAAGAAATTAGTATATGTTCAACTTCACCAGTTTGATACCAATTCAAGGGGAAGGGGGCATAACAGAAAGTCGAGAGCCAATTTTAGCAGAAACTGTATCCTCCTGGTCAGCCTCAAACCCAGCAACATGGATCACATACCAGTCCTTATTTTAATTGTGGCCAAGATGGGAATTGCTGCAATGAACATCCTTTTCTTCAGTCAACAAATTAGTCCTTTCAACCTATGAATCAACCCAATGTCCAAGCATCACAACAGGTGGGGACACCGCTTCCAACTTGAAATACCACTTAGCAGCCAGCAACGTGGCAGGAGACACAACTGTTACCATTGGACCAGGATGGTCAATTTCTCAACATTTAAGAGCATAATTTTACTTTTACTTTTCTTCTAGACAAAGGAATAATTTGATCTACAATAACTTTATCTAATGTGAAAAGCCTCCTGCTTTCTACGAACTTTAGTAGAGGTGTGGAGGTCTCTAGTATTCCACTGGATTACCCAGAGAAATATCTATCTCAATTCATATAGGTCCAGTACAAGATCAGCATGCTTTCATTGTAAGAAATTCTTTCCCTTTAAATCTGTTAGGTAAAGATCTTTTGCGTAAATTAAGGTGTACTGCGTTTTGGATTCTGAATGGAATCTTTCTGAATGAGCCCTGTCCACCGAGTTTATTCAACATAATCATAATAATCATCATCATCATCAGCCCCTTTTTCCCAGTTTTTGTCTATGTGAAATCGGAGTATTGTGTTAACTGCCGCCAACACACTCGATTCAGTGCCACACTTCTGCCTTCTTCAACACTCATGCCTGACTGTCGCAGATCTTCTTTCACACAATCCTCTTTGCTGGACGTACTTGCTTCCTTTTACCTTCTTCCTGTTTGTCCAAAACCTTCCTCACCAGATTGTCTTCTGCTTTCCTGCACATATGTCCAAACCACCATAATCTGTTCTCTGATGTTTTCTGCAATTTGAACTACTTTGGCTACTGCTATTATGTCCTCATTCCTTCGTCTGTCCCACAGTGTGAATCCTACCACCCTTCTCAGGCACTTAATTTCCATCACCTCTAGCTTTTTCAACTGTTCTGCCTTTACTGCCCAGGTTTATGTACCATACAGTAGTACTGGTTGCACCACTATTTTGTACACCTTACTTTTCAGCTTCTTTGGCATTCTTCTGTTAGACTACACCTGAGACTGTATGCCAGTTGGCTGATTCTAGCTTTGGCCTCTTCATTCAGACTTCCCTTCTCAACCACCCCTACCAGATACTTGAAGCTGTTTACCTGTTCCGCTATCTTCCCTTCTATCTCTATTCTCAGATTCTTCTGATTTCTCCAATTTGCTGCCATTACCACCATCTTATCTGTGCTTAGCTTCATTCCATTTGCCTTCAGTTTAGCATTCCATTCGCCTAATCTTTGCTGAAGTTCTAGCTCAGAGTCAGCCTGTAATGCCACATCGCTTCCATGCAGCAAGCTTTGCTGATCTGTCCCCTCCAACCTGTTTGCTAATGTAGTCCATCACCATTATGAACAGCAGTGGGCTCAGAGCTGAACCCTGGTGTACACCCACTCCCACTGGGAACCCCTCTGTGAGGCCAAACACTGTTCATACTTGAGTCATTGGGTCCTTGTACATAGCCTGCACTAATGCTACCAATGTTTCTGGGACTTTAAACCACTGCAGTACTGCCCAGATCAGCTTTCTTAGGACCTTGTCATATGCTTTCTCCAAGTCTAGGAATGCCCAGTTGGACTCTTTCCTCATCTCTAGCTTCTTCTCAAGTATCTGTCTCATTGCAAACATTGGGTCTGTTGTGCTGCATCCTGATCTGAATCTGAACTGCTCATTTCCCATCTTACTTTCTACTACTCTGCATATCCGTTTATCAATCACCCTGTCCAGAACTTTCATGCAGTGTGATGGAGTTTGATGCCTATATACTGCCCACAGTTGTGGATGCTCCATTTGTTCTTGTATACTGGCATGAGAATGCTTATTCTCCAGTCATCTGGGATATGCCTTTCTCTCCACACTGCTATTAGTACCCTCAGGAGCCATTTCTCCCCTATCTCACCCAACATCTTTATCATATCTGCTGTGACCTCATTTGCGCCTACTGCTTTCCCTGACTTCATTTTCTTTAGTGCTGTTCTTACTAATTCTAGAGTGGGGTCCTCTTCTTTCATCATAGGCTGTTTCTGGGGCAGTACAGCTTCTGTGGCGTTTTCTTCATTCAAAAGCTGCTGGAAATACTCCTTCCATCTGCCTTTGATGTCCTGTGAACTGGTGAGCAGGTTGTTGCTGGTATTCCCTATGAAGGGTGTCTGACTATCTTCTTTATCTTTCTGTCTTTGCCTTGCAACCTGAAATAGTTTCTTTGTGCCACTTACCGAGTCACTTTCCAGAAGCTGGTAGAGTCCCTCTGATGCCCTATTCTTTGCTATTGCAACTTCTTTCTTAGTTTCTTTGTTACCAAACCAGTAGTCCTTCCTAACCTGGTCAGTCTTTTCTATCTTCCACTTCTTCCTGCACTCCTTTCTTTTGATGACTTCCTGGGCTTCTGCATTCCACCACTAGCTTTCCTTATGCACCTTATTTCCATACCTGGCTCAGCCACATATCTTTTCTGTAGTCCTAACACATGCTGTTTTTAGGCACTGCCATTCCTGTTCAACTCCACCTATTTCCTCCTCTTCTTGGGGTGCTAGAGCCCTGAGTAATTCCTTGAACTGTTTTATTTTCTCTCCAGTCAAGTAACCAGTCTTCAGACTGGTCTCTGTTTACCTTAGAGCCTTCTCTGACCACTGCTTGCAGCTGATTGTGGCAACTAGTGGTTTATGTTTTGGGCCGACTGTTTCACTGGGGATGACTATGCAATCATGGATTCTACGCCAGTGTCTTTTCTTTACTAGAAGGAAGTCTACCTGAGTTGCATGTTGGCTACTGTTGCATGTGATCTTTTGACTGTTTTTCTTTCTGAACCATGTGTTGGTTACTATCAAGCCATTTGCCAGACAAAAATCCAGAATGACTTCTTTATTCCTGTTGCCCCACCCATGTGTACCCAGGCAGTCCTTATATCCTGGTCTGTTTGTCCTGATATGTGCATTCAAGTCGCCCATTATCAACACAAATTCATGATATCCTGCTTTATCTAGTAGGTCCTGCAACTGCTGTCTGAATGCCCTCTTTTCCTCACTATCACAGCCCTGCTGTGGGGCATAGGCTGAGATAATGAATCTGCCCTGTCATTACACTGGAGTCTTATTGGCATGAGTCTGTCATTAATTTTGATGATATCCCTCACTGCCTTCTGATGTCTGTCTTTCACCAAAATTCCTACAGCATTTCTAGCCTCTCCACCTCCTGAGTAGTAGAGTCTGGATCCCAAGCTAAGTGGCTTGCTGCACTGCCCTTCTATCTTATCTCTTGGATACATAGGATGTGCAGCCTCCTCTGTATCATCATGTCATCCATATCCAAGCCACGTCCTGTCAGTGAATCTACATTAAGCGTAGCAATTCTCAGTTCATGTTTGGCAGGTTTGTTGGTTTTACATCCAGCTTTTGCTTAACAGAGCTATCCCAGGATGGGAAACTAGACACCGGCAGGCCAGTAGCTTATTAACCTAGGACTGTTGGGCTTTATGGTGGGCACACACTGACCAATAGGGACACATATATGCCTCCCACTGTTAGCAAGGGTCCCTGGCGTAGGTCAGAGTAGGCCGGGTCCTTAACCCACTTATCACCAGTAACTACCCATGCCCATTTTGTTGACATTAGTCAACATGACCGAATCACCTAGAGCCATATTTTTACACCGTTGAGTGGCTAGCCCTACCACAGCATGCAGTCTGTGATCCATGTTCTTCTGTCTTTAGGATACTGCACACCACAGTAGATGCCCATAGCAGTTGGTCTACAACTCTTCCCCCTATAGGCCACCATGTAGAATCTTTGCTGCTTTCCACAGCTCCATTCATTGGTGAGTTTGAGATGGAAACACTCAACATGTTTTTCGGACGTGGGAGAAACCCCACAGAGACACAAGAAGAACATGCAAACTCCAAACAGGCATTGGTCGGAGGTCAGAATCGTACCTTGGGCATGGGAGGCGAAGACCTTAACCATTATGCCAACTTGTCTACTGGTCTGGGTTTATTGTCAGACAATATTTGTTCAGGCAAATATACACTCTTTGCAATACTTGGATCAGAACAGACCTCCATTGTGACTGACTTGGAGGGAAAGTGTGGACTACCCAGGGCAATGCGGTAAGACTCATAAAAGATGCAGAACCAATTAAGGTTACTTTAAAGCCTTATAAGCCTTTACCAGTAGTAGTCCAATACCCATTATCAGTGGAGGTAGAGAAAGGAATTGAACCTGTTATTTCTGCACAACTTCAAGGAATAATAGTCCCTAATAGAAGCCCTTGTAATACACCTGTTTTACTGGTTACAAAACTAGGCAAGGACACCTATAGGTCTGTACAAGATTTAAGAGCAGTAAATGTGATAGTAGTGCCAACTTTTTCTGTAATACCCAATATGGTCACTATACTAAGCTCTAGTCCTCCTGCAAGTGCCACCTTTTTGGCGATTGACATTTCCTCTTCTTTCTTTTCTATCTCTCAGATAGTCCATATTTGTTTGCTTTTACTTACAAAAGTGACAATATGCATGGACAAAGTAACCTCAAGGATATATAGAATCATCTACCATTTTTTTCCTAGAGAAATGATGGAACAATTAGATAGAATTCAATTTCCCTGTGCATCCACCTTAACCCAATATGGAGATGACTTGCTTTTACTTCTGATTCTCATTCTAGCTGTTGACAAGATATTATTTTTCTTCCTACCAAGTTAGCAGAATTGGGGTTCAAGGTTAACAAGTCAACATTGCAGTTGTGGAAACCACAGGTCTAGTATTTATGACATCTTATTTCATAAGCTTCTTCACAAATTGTACTTTCAAGCATTACTGCTATTCAAGCTGCATCATGCCCTACAACTACACTACTGAAACAGCTGCAGGCTTTTTAGGGACTGACAGGTTCCTGCCGACAGTGGATTTCAAACTATGCAGAATTATGTTAAAGTTATTGAAAAAATGTCACCCATGAGCAAGGGAGCCCGCAGGATTTTTTGCAGGGGGGTGCAAACCCAGAGCCCCACCCACATAGCTCACCCCGCCCCCTGCCAACACAGCCCCGCCCAAGTCCACCCACCCAAGCCCCGCCCACACAGCAATTCCAGTGTCCCATTACTTGGCTATTTCTCCCCATTTACTGTAGACACTGTTCAAATCTGTGTGCATACTGTTTTATGCTTTAGTTCTACAATGATTACAGGCAGTTGGATTTAATTTACAACTTTTATATCAAACATTATAGCCCAAACACTGAGACATTTACTAAACCTAAACAAAGCAATAGTCTTACAATGAAAACAGACTTGGCATTAAAGCTTCTCTACTTTTGAAACTCACATTCAATGAAACAGCATTGAAACCCACATTCAAAGAAAATGCATCTGGCCAGTGGCAGGTTATTTACCTTTGAACTGTTTTCAAGCAATAGGCTCCTTGCACACCGTTAGGGCCATGCAAAAGTTATTAGATTTACCTGATTGTATTAATTATAATATATAATTGAATTATATCCCTTGTATTATACAGCAGCACTTGTTTGAGTGACTCTGCTGAAGTAAAAGTAATCTGAATAATTCCACATTAAAGATATCTGAAACTAATGAAGATGTTGTTGCTGTATATTTCAGTGTTTCATTTACAAATTCAGTGCCTGTTGCCGTCAAAGAATAAATTGCCTATGTTAAATTAAAAAAATGGTAAGCTGGTATATTGCAATAGAAAATGGATGACAAGCTGAAAAACAGGTTCATAGTTATTAGGCATCTCATCCAAAGGAGGGCATCCTGAGGACTGCAACATACAAATGTATATGCTGTAGGAATAGAACCTCAAGCCTTTACATTAAGATGCAAGTATTCTACTTGTGGTGCTACTAACATAGCTTTAAAACGTTATACCACAATAGAGATACCATTTGCTAAACAAAACAGTTGCACATTGTAAATAGACTTGGCATGAGCAGCAGTGAACTTAGCTTCCTTAAAACTCACAGTTCCTTGAAAATGCACTTGAAAATTCCACCTGTTAACTCTAACTTGGGCATTTCACTTTCTCACAAACATACCATACCCTCAAGGCCTCAACCTTAGTGCAAGAAATCTGGACAAAGCCTAAAATAAATAGGGACAGATTATAAATATGGCTCTCAGAAACTTAGAAAATTGCAAGAGTAACAGGATTTGTGTTGGTATGCATTTTTCTAAATGACATGACATCTAAAACTGAAATGTCTCGTTTAGCAACTTCAATCCTTTTTAGGAGGAATATGGGGCAAAAATCTGGACAGCTGAGGGGTATGCTACCTCCCTCTAATACACACACCAAATAATTCTGGTCAGACAAATTAGTTCTGGGAAGGTTGCACTGAATGGCATCGTGCTTGAGCTGAAGTGGGTGAAATCCTGGTAGCCAGTGATAACTGATCTGCAGCTCAGCATTGTGGAGCATTAAAGCATTTTTAGCAGAGCATTGTTTCATCACTACCTATTGTGTTTGCACATAAGCTGTAGTTATTTTAAACATTTGCCTTTTTTGATTACTACAGAGTACATTTACCCACCAGAGCTATTGTGTTTTGACTTCAGTGTGGAGCTAGTTGTTGCAGGGCTTGGCTTTTAAATAAGGTAGCAATGCTTATTTACCATATACCATTAAAGCCACCCTGACCCAACTACAACTGTACTAACACACAGACACTGCTATAAGACACTGGTCTGCAATAAAATGTAATGAGCTTCTGAAAATACTGTAATCCTGTCCTTTTATTACAATGAATATAAAATACTTGAAATAAGGTAAAAAAGCTCATAATCTTAGACCGACAAAACTACTTTTCCACACTTCAATATAATAAAATCAAACCCTCAGAAATTTTGGAAAGGTATCTCTACTCTACTTAACCCCAGCAAACCAGATACCCCTACCCCAGACCCAAACGCTCCTGACCAAGACTTGGCTACCCAATTTAACTCTTTTCATTGAATCCATTTCCAAATTAACGCCATCTTTCTCTAACACCACTACACTGCTACTACTTCCTCATTCCCATCTACTAACTCCCATCCCTCCACTCCTCCTACTACTTCATCAGCTTCATCTGCCCCTAATTCTCCCTCTTCACACTCCTTTTTCTCATTTAAACCTATACCCAACTTCTACTATAAAGAAATTCCTTATGAAACTGAAGCCATGCACCAATGCTCCTGATAACATCCTTCTTACTTTCTTGGCAAAGCTGCTGAAGCAATCGCTTACCCTATTAGCATTTTAATCAACTGCTCTATCCAAGAATGTATAGTACCCCAAGTCTGGAAAAGGGCCTTTATCATACCTCTACATAAAAGGTGGCAACAACAACAATGTTACTAATTTCCGCCCCATCGCTATTCTGTCCCCCATCTCTAAACTCCTACAAAAGTGTATCCAACTACAACTCCTTCCACATCTCTTAGATAATCACCTACTAACTCCCACACATGGAGTCAGACCACATCATAGCATTATGACCGCCTCCTCTCCTTCCTTGAAACTGTAAATAAAGCCCGACTCTGGCCAAATTGTTTCTACCCTACTACTCGACCTCTCTAAGGCCTTTGACACACTCTCACAGCCTGCTACTAACTAAACTTTACCCATCTCCCTCCTCCTTGAACTGGTTCTCCAGCTACTTATCTAACAGATCTCAAGCAGTCAAATGGAAAAAGGCCACCTCCTCATTTCTAAATACTCCTACTGGGGTACCCCAGGGCTCTATACCGAGTCCCCTTCTCTTAAATATATTTATAAATGATTTTCCCAACTCTATCCCATTCTCAGACATCATCCAATATGCCGATGATTCTGCTATTATCTGCGCTGCCACCTCTATCCCCTCACTCCTAAAACTGACTCAAGATGCTTTTACAACAACTGAGCAATGGATGAAAAGGAATCACCTAGCACTCAATGCCTCTAAAACCAAATTAATGTTATTCATCCCCTCTAAGGCAACTTCTTTCAATATAAACACATTCCACATCTCTAGACAAAATAATCTACTCCTGGAACTGGTGTCAGAGACCAAGTTACTTGGGGTCCATATTGATACCAGCTCAAATTCAACTCCCACCTACAGTTAAATATCAAGAAAACCCGGTATGCTTTACCGACAAAATCATTACCTTACACCTGCTACCAAAATCACGCTCTACCTCATTTCTTATCCTCTCCCTTCTCTATGGAGCTCCACTCCTAACTAATCTACAGACCTCCAACACAACTTTCCTCTTGCTACAACAAAATTGCCAAGTTCGCTACCAACCACAAGTCCTCCACCCACCACTGTTCCTCTCTCCAAAACTAAAAATGGCTAGAGCTACCCAGTTATCTCACATATACTCAACTAAATCTTGCACATAAGCTCATTTTCAACCCCTCCCTTTGTCCCTCCCTTTCATCAGCCTTTAAAATGCACCTTTCTGCAAGAGTATCAAGATCCAACAATCAAAATCTATTAGAAGTATATAAACCAACTAGTCCCCCAGGCAAAAATCTTCTCCTTGCATGCCTTTGGAACTCCCTACCACCTTCCATTCGCACCACCCCCAACCATTTTCTATTTAAAAGATCTCTTCACTCACATCTAGTATCCCAGTGGGAATGCTCTTGCTCCCACACCACATAACACTTGCAAACTCCATCTTCTTTCTTCCTCTGTTTCCTCCTGCAACTTTCCTAATTACCCACCCCAACTCATACATATTATTATTCCTAGAATAATCAGAAAGAATATACTAGGCCACACTTCCCAAGTATTGCTTCCCTAATAAGTTATTGCTTCTCAGTACTTTTGTGCATTGCTTCCTAATATGTTATTATTCCTCAATATTGTCATGAAATGCTTCCAAATATGTTATTTCTCAGTGCTTTTGTGCTAAATTTCCCTTTAGTCTGTATTACCTATTAATTTCATCACTAGATTGTACTCGCTCTAGTTGTATTATTTTCAAATTGTTATTTCTTGTATGATTAACTTCTGTGTAATTGTATAATTTGTATATCTATTAATAACCTACTTAGTTTTGGAGCTTTTCTCCCCAGGACTCCATTGAAAACGGGTTCATTTGGCCCAATGGACTATCCTGGCAAACCAACTGCAAATAAAATAAATAAAACTGTCATATGCATTTCAATACCCAAGGCTTATACATTATCTAGTCATGTAAATATTCTCTGCATGGCAACAACGAAAAGGCTTTCAATGCTGGTAATTCTTTAACAATATACTTACTAAAGCTTACTTGCATCTTACAATATCCGACAAGCTTACTAAAGCTTACTTGCATCTTACAATCTCCGACAAGCTTACCTGATGTTCATTAAACCATGGCTACTTAAACAGAGCAACAGGGCACTGTGACAGCATACAGTTCCAGAATAAGAAGCATAAATCAACAGTACAAAAATCTGATAGAAAACCAGAACATTTTGCAAAATCAAGGACAGATGAAAAGCCACGGTCGTATTTGTGATCTACTTTGGATGGGGGAATACTCTGCACATTTACACTGCATAACTGCTCCTTGCCTTCCATGGACACATCCAGAGCCACTACAATGGGGAGAGTGGGGTGCAATAAGTATGTCACAATTTGAAATGTCTCTGGCAATAAGTATGTCACAATTTGAAATGTCTCTGGCTGACAGTGATGGCTCTGACACTCATACCTCTCAACTTCAGAGCAAGAAATCTGGACAAAGCCATACATAGAACTAGAAGTGTGACAAGCCCAAAAATAAGGCCAATTTTTAAATATTGCTCTTATAACTTAAATAGAACAGGTAGATCTTGCATTAGTACAAGTTTTCTGAAGGGTATGAAATCTGAAACTCAAATGTCTGCCATTATTTTCTAACTTCAATCTTTAATGACTTGCCACTAATTTGCCAGAAAACACAATTTTATGAAAAACGGACCAAAATGTGATGCAAAATACCTGTCAAAAAGGGACACCTTTTAATATTAACAGTTAACTTGAAGCAGCTAACAAAATAAGAGCATCCACATGCATTTCTGAAATAAAGGTAATCTATAAGTGATCATTACAGTTATATATAATTGTAAACCCTCCACATTTTCTTCCAAAATTGCCATTTTGGTGG
Organism: Protopterus annectens; assembly: GCF_019279795.1. Taxonomy (NCBI): domain Eukaryota; kingdom Metazoa; phylum Chordata; order Ceratodontiformes; family Protopteridae; genus Protopterus; species Protopterus annectens. The sequence goes on along the minus strand of NC_056726.1, from coordinate 428,547,121 downwards.
AGGGATTATTAGGGAGAGCAACATTTTGAGCCAGAATTGGGGACAATTGAGATGTTTGGATATTCCTAATCTACAAAGTGATTTGCACGCACCTCTCAACCTCTTAATGCAGGAAATCTGAACAAGGCCAAATATATTGGGAACATACAAACACTACTAAAAATTGCTCTTGTATAAACGTAAAGACAGTCTTGCATTAGCATGCATTTTTCTGAAGGTTATGACATCTGAAACTCAATGTCTGTCATTTAATGGCTTCATTCCTAAATGATTTGCTAGAAAATCACAAATTTGAGAACAAACCAAAAATAAGCAGCAAATATCTATTCATTCTGCAAAGATATGGACAACTGAGAGGTATAGTTCAACCGGGCTGTCTGAGCTTGCTACCCCCTCACAAAATCATGGTCAGATGGAGCCTCCGCGGTGCAGCCATTCCAATGTCCCATTTATCATAAACACTAATGTGCATACTGCTTCACTTCTGCGATGATTTAGGATTTCATTTGAAAGTTTTATTTTGCATTTTACAGCACAAACCCTAATACATATCTGTTAAAGCAATGCAGTCTCACAATGAAAATAGACCAACATTAAAACTTCTCTGCTCTTGAAACTCGCATGCATTGAAACAGCACTGAAACCCACTTTCAGAGAAAATACATTTTGCCAATGGCAAATATTAACTCTGGGCTGTCTACAAAATCATAGGCCCCTCGAACATAACATACACATGCTCTTGATACACCTTCCTGACTGTATTACATTATATTCCTTGTACAATACAGTACAGTTGTTAGAGGGCATTTTAAATTTATTGTTTTGAACATTTTTCCAGTAAACAATGAAACAAAAGCATCCACTAATGACAAAACTGCCCAATTCAGAACATTTCCATCATAAAAGTCTATTCAAGTCCACCAGTATCAGTAAAAATATACACAATCTCTGAAGTAGTAAACTCCACATTGAAAAAATTTGTAACTAATAAAGAGGTTGCTGCTAGCAAACACTTTATATGTCATTGTTTAATCTACAAATAAAGTGCCTGTTACTCTTGAAGAATAAATTGCTTTTGTTGCATGCAATAAAAATGAAAAGCTAGTAATACCGCAATAGGGAATGGATAGCAAACTGTTAACAGGTTCATAGTTACTAGGTATCTTTGCCAAAAGACTGCAGCATCCACCCCTTTACAACACAATACAGGATCAGCAATGCATTTACCTACTGTGGGAGTAGAACCCACAGCCTTCAGCATCTAAAGCAAGTACACTATCTGTTGTGCTATTAACAATGCAAGCAGACTAAACACAAGCAGCACTAAACTTTTGCTCCCCTGCAGCTCTCAGCTCCTTGTAAAATCTACTCCGACACCCAGCTGTATCTCTGAACTTTTCAGCACAAGAAATCTGGAAAAAGCCAAAATTTATTGGGGGGGACAAAAGGCCAAAAACTAGGGACACATTTTAAACATTGCTTGTATAATGTTTGAAAGTTGCTAGAATAAAATGCTGCATTACCACCATACATTTCACTGCCACGTCTTGAACCCAGGAGACCCCGTGCAAAACAGTCAGAGCAACATACCACTACGCCAAATAAACTGTTTTGTGAAAGAGGAAGACTGAAACTTAAATAGCTACCATTTAGTGAATTCAGTTCTCACCATAGCACAGCTGTCAGCCTCTTAGCACAAAAGACCTGAACAAAGCCAATAATGGGTGACTACTACAACCACCAAACATTCAGTGAATTCAGTTCTCACCATAGCTCTCAACCTCTTAGCAAATAACACCCGGACAAAGCCAGTAATGGGAGAATATAGCCCCAAACATATTCAGTGAAATCAGTTCTTACCATAGCTCTCAACATTAGCAAAAAACCTGGACGAAGCCAATAAATACCTGAACAAAGCCAATACTGGGTGAATACAGCCCTCAAACATATTCAGTGAATTCAGTTCTTACCATAACTCTCAACCCTAGCACAAAACCTGGACGAAGCCAATAATGGGGGGGGGGGATACAGTCCCAAACACAGGGATACATTTCAAATATCCATCTTGTACACTTAGAAAATTGCTAGAATAAAAGCTTTTGTTAACATACACTTTCTGAAGAATATGAAGTCTGACAAGTGTCCATTTTTTTTAACTTTTGTTAACCAGGAAAGTCTGACAAAAAAAAAAAAAAAAAGCTAAGTTTTAGCAGAGGCCCAGGGAGAAACACTCCAGACAGCCAAGAATAAAACCAGAGAACATGTAGCTGTCAGGCAACAAGGACACAAATGCAGAAACCACAGATTTTATGAGGAACAGAAAAAGTATGAGGGAAAATCCTGCAACATTTTCAGAAATGGTGGTGGGTAGGGAATTCAGGCTCTTACTACCCACCACCATGTACACCTGGGGAATTTTACACACACACACACACACACACACACACACACACACACACCTCTGAAAGTGCCCCACACACACACCTCTGAAAGTGCCCCATCTTCCTTCCTTCCGTTCCCGCTCCCATCTTCCAGTCGTCAGGTCGCTGCCGCCTGTGTGAGTTCCCGCTCACAAACCTTAAACTGACAACGATGATGTCAGCACGCCTGCGACTGGACTATTTGGACTCCTTCTTAAAGGAGAATGTGCGTAAAAAAAAAAAAAAATTTTTTTTTTTAATTATCTAGCCGTAGCCGATTCCAGGGGGGTGCAAGTGCACCCCCTTGCACCTGCCTGCGGGCACCCTTGCCCATGAGCCTTTGCCTTGAAAAGAGCAACATGAGCAGTTTTTTGTCCAACCTCCTGCTCTTGGGCTATATGGCTATTGAAGGAAAATGTTCCTCTTCTGTTGTGAAAGGAATAAAATAGCATTAGGATTATTAGTAGTGTAGAAATTATGGATGTAATGTGATCCTATCTCACCTACATTCATTACTGATGGGCTCAGAGCCGAGAATCGGCTCCGACTCAGCTGCTATAACTAGCATGAAGTCTCTCATTGGCTGGGCTAACCCTGTATCCCAGGATGCACCATGCCCAAACCCCCAGATCTCGTTTGCTGCTCCTAGAGTAACGACGTGGTCTCGACTTGGCTGTGGCTAAGTACCCTCTCTTTTTTTACTTTAATAACTGTTTGCTGGAGTTATTATTTCCAAAAAGCTATTTTAATAGCTACGTTGTTTGTTGTTTCCCTTTTTGTGATTGATTGCGGTTTTTTGTGTGGTAATCCTTCTGTTTGGTGGGCTAGGCCTGTTTAAGTTAGAAGGCCTTTGCCCTATCTTGTGTCTTTAGTGTTCGGGCGTTTAAGTTAGAGCCCTTTCCACCCTCCCTCCTTGTGTTGCTGAGTGTGCGGTCGTGTTTCCTTATGTCTGGCAAGGAACAAAAAGAACATAAGCCATCTGGCTTTAAAAAATGCACCAAATGTGCGTATAAAATGTCTTTGACTGATGGCCACACCATCTGTGTTTATTGTCTTGGTGCCATACACTTGCAGGAATCCTGCAGTGTTTGTCATGCCTTCTCTTCCAGGGTTTTACAGGAGAGAAAAAATAAGCTTATCCTTAAGGGTTTGATTAAACCCTCCTTTGAGGAAACTTTAGCATCTTCTCCCCCCTCAGAGAAATCCAGGTCTAAGACTAAAAAGAAGTCTCTGGCTAGTTCATCGGAACCTCCAGAGAAAAGGTCAAAAGCTATATCTCCTTCCTCGGCTCCACTGGTCTCGGAGCCGCAGGAGGTACTGACTAAGGCTATGTCTCCTTCCTTGGCTCCACTGGTCTCGGAGCCGCAGGAAGTCTTGTCTGTTTCGGGGTCGGCTTCTTCGACTCCACGGTCATCGGCACCGAAGGAGGTTGCGGTGGTTCTTGAGCCTGCTTCAGCTCCGATCCCTTTGGAGCCGACTCGGAGCCGTTCCCCCAGTTTTGTCTCTGTTCCGACAGAGAAGGTTTCTCGACCCCCTTCTGTCTCCTCCAAGTCCTCCAGGCTGTCGGATTCGGATGTGGATAGGGTGGTCCAGAGGCTCCTCCAGTCACCAGTGTTAACTAAATTATTTTCGGCTCCAGCCCAGTCGGCTCCGGAGCCAGCCACGATATCGGTTCCGTTTCTTCCTCCTCCGACAACCTTGGTGTCATCGGAGCCAGAGTCTGCCGAATCGAGTGAAGTCCTTGGGTCGGCTCCAAAACCTCCTGCTAGTCTTTCGGATCCGACCTCAGCTCCAAACTTTTCCATCCCTTCTACAGGTTTCGGTACTCTGGTGTCCTCAGTTGAACCTGAGGGGGATACATCGGGGCTTCAGGCTTCGGCTCCGAGTCTGCCCCTTGGTGCTTTGGCTAGGGGTACCCCGACTCCGGTCATGGTCTGGGAGGCGGGTTTTTCATCCGATTCTGGTGGACCTGCCTTTGAGGCTATGAGGAGCGCGCTGGCCAAGTCCGTAGTGACTTCACCTGAATCAGCAACTCCATCAATAGATGCTGCGACTAGAGCTTCTGGTGCCCCCCTATCCCTGGACAGCGGGGCTCTTAGGCCTGAGGATACCTCCATGCATGGTCCCCTGCTTTCTGAGGGCCCTTCAGAGTCCATGCCTGAGGAGCCTCCCAGGAAGAAGTTGTGTAAGAGGAAGCACGTAGACTCCCCAGATGAGTCTGTCACCTCGGACACCAACCTTGATGATGCAGAGGGGTCCCCGAAGTCGTCCTCTGATGATGTCTCGTTCTCTGATATCCTAGAGATCTTGAGACAGCGGGGTGACTGGCCATCCAAAAACCCTTCTGAGGAGGAGTCGGTCTTCCTCAAGGCCTTCAGAGCCCAGCCTTCCGCCTCCTGGGTGTCTCCACCCTTCGATGAATTATTGGATCTTATTTGTTGAAGGGTGTGGGAACACCCTGACTCTGTGGAGCCAGTTCCTAGCCGCCCCAATAAGTTCTTATCTGCGCCTCCTGGAAAATAATTTTTGACCAAGGGAGGAGTACCTGTGGATGCTATGGTGGTGGTGTCTGCCACTCAGCAGGACGTGGCAGAGGCTTCTACTTCCATCCATCCTCCTAATAAGGAGTCTGGGAGTATGGATAGGTATGGGAAGCGTACCATGTCTTCAGCGACCTTTACCTTGCGGTCACTGAATTACTTGTGTCATTTTACGCGGCTCCAAAGGGATCTCATAAAGGAGTTGGGAGATACCCTGTCGGGTAGCTTGCCTGAGGTGTTGGCCCAGTCTGTTAATGCCCAGCTGTCTACCCTTTCTTCCATCATCAACTCGTCTATGAGGCTCATATCTTATGCAGCCGAGGGGGCGGGTAGAGCAGCGAGTTCGGGCGTAGCCCTTAGGAGGCAAGCTTGGATGCGCTTGTGTCATTTTGCGGAGGCTTTCAAGTCTTCTTTCACAGATGCCCCATTTGACGGGTCCTCCCTTTTTGGACCTGAAGTGAAAGACACCCTCACTAGATGTGAGCAGGAGGGTAAGACTTTGTCTGCCGTTGGGGCCCGTTTTTCGCTTCCCACTAGACCTTATCCCAAGGCTCAGAGGGGAGGGAAAATGTGGTTCAGAAAGTCTCAAAAGTCTTCCCCTGCCCATCAAAGTGACCCCCCCCCTCCAGGAGCAGAGGAGGGGGGAATTTTAATGGAAGGCATCGCCCCAGAGGCAGTGGATGCCCCCGCAATACAGGAGACCGCGAGTCCTTTTGTGGTTCCTCCTACCAACGTCCCTGAAGGATTACCCGACTGCGTCTCCGGAGCCAGTTGGGGGTCATTTTTCAGAGCATCTTCAGGCCTGGGAGTCCATCACTCAGGATCAATGGGTGCTTCGTATCATCACCGGAGGTTACACCATTCCCTTTATCCGTCCCCCCTGCCATCAAGGAAAATCCTGGACGTTCCACCCAGTCAATGGGATCAGGCAGCAATAGAGGTCTCAAAGCTGCTAGGAAAAGGAGCCATCCAACCAGTCCCCGCAGACCAGATCGGATTAGGAACTTACTCAAGATTATTTTTGGTGCCAAAAAGAACAGGGGACTTGAGACCCATTCTGGATCTCAGCCGTTTAAACCGCTTTGTAAAGAAGTCCAAGTTCCGAATGGTCACGTTGCAATCCATTTTCCCCTTGCTGGAAAAAGGAGTAATGGATGTGCTCCATCGATCTCAAGGATGCCTATTATCACATCAAGATAAACAAGGCTTCTATGAATCATTTACGCTTCCGGCTGGGAGCCAGTCATTTTCAATTCCGGGCCCTGCCCTTTGGTCTCACCACAGCCCCCAGGGTGTTCACCAAGTGTCTGGCAGTGGTGACAGCTCACCTGAGACATCTAGGATTCCAGGTGTTTCCTTATCTAGATGACTGGCTCCTCACCGCCCCCACCAGGCATCTACTTGTTCAAGCCACGAGAGCTACTGTCGAATTGGGCCATCTACTAGGGATTTCATTCAACTGGGCAAAATCTGTATTGCTGCCATCACAGCGTGTTGCCTTTATCGGCGCAGAGCTAGACTCTGTAGAAATGCGAGCTTTTCTACCGGCAGAGAGAATAAAAGTGTTACAGGCCCAAGTTCTGGCTTTACTACCCCGGGAAAAAGCCCAAACCAGGATGGTTCTTCAGTTGTTGGGATCAATGGCGGCTACCATTCTTCTAGTTCCGCTAGCCAGATTACACATGTGTATACTTCAGTGGCTCCTTTCGGCCCAGTATCAGGAACATCCCTTGTCCCATCCGATTCTAATCACGGAGATGTCGGCAGGATCTGCGTTGGTGGCTTCTCTCATCCAACCTGAAACAAGGGAGATCCTTGAGCCACACGGACGCCTCCCAGATTGGGGGGGGGGGCATTATCTGGGCGAGACGGTTCAAGGTACGTGGCAAGACCACGAGGTTCACTTGCATATCAATGTTCTGGAGATGAGACCGGTGCTTCTAGCATTGCAGGCACTTCACAGCTCTCTTCCCAGGGGAACTATTGCGATTCTTTCTGACAATATGTCGGTTGTCTGGTATCTGAACAAGCAGGGAGGAGCCAAGTCCTACCCCCTTTGCAGGGAGGCCATGAGAGTGTGGAATTGGGCGATCGCTTCCCAGTGCTTTCTAGTGGCAATGCACATTCCGGGGAAGTCCAATGTGATAGCAGACAGGCTGAGCAGAGCTATTCTGATGCCTCATGAGTGGTCCCTGAACGATCGAGTGGCTGCTCAGATCTTCTCCAGGTGGGGCCTTCCCCTGCTGCGACCTCTTTGCCAGCCCCCTGAATGTGAAGTGCAGCAGTTTTTTTCACTCTGATCCCCCCACAGGGGGAGTCACCCAGGGATGCTCTAGTCCACAATTGGCCCTCCGGTCTGCTGTACACCTTCCCGCTGGTCCCTCTTCTGCCAAGAGTGATTCAGAAGGCTACCTGCTTGGGAAGCAAGATGATTTTGATCGCATCACTCTGGCCCCGTCAAGTTTGGTTCCCCTTCCTTCGGAAGTATGCGGTGGATGGTCCTTGGATTCTGGACCCAGCTCCAGACCTATTGACTCATCAGTCAGGACAGCTCCATCCATCCCTACAAACTCTCAAGCTCACTGCCTGGCTTCTCCACTTCCGACCTTAGTCAGACAGCATATCCTTACCCCGGAAGTAGTACATATTCTGTCCTCCTCCCAGAAGTCTTCTACTAGGAAATATATACTCTAGTAAATGGAAGAGATTTGCAATTTGGACTCAGCAACGTGATCTTGATCCCCTTACAGCCCCTTTGTTGGCAGTGTTAGATTTCTTAGCAACACTTTTTAGACAGGGTTCAGCTGCCTCCACTATAAAGGTTCAGTTGGCAGCAATCTCTAATTATCATGTTGCATATTAGACAATAGAATTGGCAGATCTGTAACTAAGGCCACCATAGCTAAGTGCATTAGGGACTGCATCTCATTTATTTATGCATTAGCGGGTAGGCATCTTCCCTTTCCAGTTAAGGCGCATTCTACCAGGGCTATGTCAACTTCAGTGGCTTTTCATGCTAGACTATCAATCGATGAGATATGTGCAGCGGCTACTTGGACTTCTCCACATACCTTTATTTCTCATTACAAACTGGACGTGGCCTCTAGAGGTCGGGCTTCCTTTGGTTCCACAGTGCTCAGGAGTGTTTTCCAGTGAGCCTCCCAGGATTTAGGTGCTAGGGATGCTGTCCCGTCAGTAATGAATGTAGGCGAGATAGGATCACATTACATCTTTTAGTTATGTACTTACCATAACGATAAATGTAAGTGATCCATCTCGCCTACATTCTTACGTACCCGCCCTCCTTCCCCCTACCTATTGGACTTGGAGGAAACTTGTATTCTGATCCCTCTGAGGATATTATTTTTTCTCTCCTCTTACATATATATCCTTGTGGTGTGGTGTATGTGGGAAGATGATAATGGGGCGAACAAGATCTGGGGGTTTGAGCGTAGTGCATCCTGGGATATACAGGGTTAGCCCAGCCAATGAGAGACTTCGTGCTAGTTATAGCAGCCGAGTCGGAGCCGATTCTCGGCTCTGAGCCCGTCAGTAATGAATGTAGACGAGATGGATCACATACATCTATCGTTATGGTAAGTACATAACTAAAAGTTTTAGACTGGTTGCTTATTTCGGTACTCATCTTGATCCTGTGCTGCACCCCTCTCCCACTGCTGTAGAGTGGTGGCAGTGATGGTGCACATAGCAGAAATGGTAGCTGCTGTAACTCTCTGGCCCAAGACTATGGTGGCAGTTCTGCATTCTGTAGAAGCATTGTTGTTGAGAACTAAAACACAGTGTTTGCCTCTAGATTGTCAAAATATGAATTGTCTTTATTAAATAAATCTTTTTTTTCCAAAGTATTACATGTCTCCTTTTGACCTTGCTTGTTTAATCTTTACAAGGGACAAAGGCGAGCCCCATGATTGCATGTTTGTTGTTTACCATGTGCTTCCTCCTAGATCAAATCTAAAAGATGTCCCACTACTAGATTTTGAGTTGCTTCTATTTGTCAATGGATCCTGCGTTTGAAGAGAAAATTGTTTGTTAGTGGTAGCATTTTCCATTTGTACTTAAACCAAGTATTATTGTTTAGACAATTGAATGGAAATATTTCTGCAGAAACAACTGAACTTGAAAGCATGCAAATTAGCAAAGGACAAAGCAGTTACAATTTTTACAGACACACTATTCATATGGGGTAGTTCATGATTTTAGGAGATTTTGAAAGAAAGAGGGTATACAACGTCAGCAGGAACTCTTATTTGTTAATGAAGTTTTAAATGCATTTCTGTTACCTAGGGAAATAACTGTGGTCAAGTGTTCTACTCATAGGACTGATGATTCTTACATTTCAAAAGAAAATTAATTTGCTGTTATGGTGGTCAAACAAGTTGCCTTGTCTTATCCTGTTCAGGCTTCATTATAACTGCAGCTGCAAGTGAATAATAGAATTGTTTCATTACAGGACGTGTTGCCTTTTCAGACTCAAGCTGATGACTCTGAAAAGTTAAGGTGGGTACGCGATGGCTGTAGCCACTCCCCAGACTCATTATGGTACCATCTAGATGGGAAGCTAGTAGACCCACATTCTTTTCTAGTACTTATGGTACAGGCTTATCATTTGCCCACTCATTTAGGGAAATGAATCAACAAGACAAATTTTGACTGATTGATATGTCTCTTACATCTCTGAAGTAATTCAGCACTTTGTAAGTACTTGTACAGTATGTGTTCAATATAATGTGTCAAAAAGTGTTCCTGTCCCTACACAGATTTAAAAAAGTTGTGCAGACCTTTTTGTTGTGTGCAGTGGAATTCTACTGAACTACTGCAACATCAAAAATTCAAGTAGGCTGTAGTAATTGTGGATGTTTTTTTTTTTCTGGATGGGTTGAAGCTTATCCTTGTGTTGAGAATGATGTGACTACGGTCACAAAGAAACTGTTGCAAGAGGTCATACCCAGGTTTGGTGTACCTTTTTTATATTCAATCAGACAAGGGAACTGTTTTTGCAAGTCAGTTAAACTTGCAAGTGTGTAAAGTCATGAAAGTGAACATACAATGTCATTGTCCACAGATCCCAGGCTTCAGATACTGTTGAAAGAATGAATCATACTTTAAAAAACAGAACTGCAAAACTGTGTGAAGAGACTGACTTTAGGTGTCTGGAGGTTTTATCTCTAGTTTTAGTAATCAAAGTGCAATTAGCACTCCTAGAAAGTACTCCCTCCACTCCATTCAATCCTTATTGCACAACCGATGAATATGACCGCTACATAACTGCCCAAAAATTTGAAGTTACAGGATGTTGATGACTCTATTTTTCTTTATTGCAAGTTTCTTATTTCTGTTCTGCAGCATATTAATGCGAAGGTCATTGCAGCTCAAAAACAACCTGATCCCACCTCCTGTCACAACATCATCCTCGTTGACTGGGTGCGTGTTCGATCGGAGTCACCATACTCTGCAAGCTGGAAAGGACCCTTCTTGGTTCTCCTTAAGACACCCTCTGCCATTCAGTGTTAAGGATCACCCACTTGGATCCATGTCTCACATGTCAAGAACACCCTCCCTAATGATAAATATCAGCAGAATATTGACAATATTATTCCAGGGTCTATATGATATCATCGAATGCTTAAAAAAGTGAATGATGAATAATCAAACCCATGTAAGCGAAATCTTGCAATCTCAAAAGCTCAGAAAAGAAAAAAATTGAAATAATGTATAAAGTGGGGGGCTTCACCCCCCACAACCCCCCTGCTTAAATATACCAACTCCAAGATCGCACTATAGTGCCGAAAACAGCAAAGTAACGGAAGCGGCCAAGCGGAAGCTATTTTGTGTTTTCATTTTTTTAAGTTCGACCAAGAAGCATTCGATATAGTGCATCTTCGGTCATCTAATAGGAACCCATTATTCCACCCATCCCTGGTGTTGAACCTTGTACATCCCACACCAGAAGAAAAAACAGGGAGACCAACATGGCTGGAAGTGAGGTCTAGTGTTCCAGCAGTTGCACCTTCAGTGAATACTGAGTGGAAATTGGCACAGAATTCACAAAATGAGTCAGGTGACCTAGCACCACTCATAGGACTTTCATAGATACATGACCCAGTGTGGAATTTGTTTGGAAATTGATAATATATGAATTATAAAAGGAAAATGAATCACCCTTGTTTGCAGTTCCTTGAGAATCCTCTCAAGCCGTGCTCTGCCTGATATTCATATGGACTCGTCATTGGAACAACTGTAAAGGTATTCATTCTTCTATTACATTTTCTTCTTTCCTCAGAAACCACTGATACTGTAAGTACTAAACTATTCTTTATCAAATATAAGCATCTTGTTAGAACTGAACAAAGATCACCAGACTAGCATCCTAAGTTTAATACTTTTCTTCTACACTGTATACTTATGTTAATACTGTGAATGTCAGTAACTGTTGGGTGTGCGTATATATACCAATGGCACATAATGAGGGTATTCCTTTGTTTCTGGTAACAGCAACAGAGGCAGAAGTAGGAGCAGTGTTTGGAGCATTTTTGGTGATCAAACTTAAAAGTTGAAGAAATAATTATTGGCATAATGTTATTCCCTTCTGTAGACTTATTCCACTTCAGTTATTAGTAACTTTCAAAGGACATACTTGTTATGTTAAAAGTGGAACACTTCCAGTTGCATGGAGTGACTGTAACATTATTATCAAAATGCCCCAGGTGCTTATGGTGGTGTGGGGAATGATGGTGTAGTAGTAACATTGTTGCCTCTCAGCTGCAGGTTCTGGGTTTGATTCGCAGTGGTCGTATTGTTGCCTCACAGCTATAGGTTTTCTGGTTTGATTCGTGCCCTGCCATTTTACAAAGACGTACTTCAGGTTTCTGAATGTTTAATTCCTTGCATAATTGATGGTCTGCCATTTTACAAAGACGTGTCTGCAGTATTAATCCTGCATCTCTGCTGAAAATTGTCAGCCTTCAGGTTTGAAATGTTTATTTCCTTTGAGATTTGATGGTGGTGTGGTGATTGTTGCCTCAGCTCACAACTATTCTGGTTTGATTTTTGGTTGGGGTGGCTTCTGTGTGTCTGCATCTCCTCCTATTGTTGTGGTGGTTTTGCTCTGGTGCCTCATTTTCAACCTTTTTTCTAGCAATTTTCTTTGTCCCTATTTTTGGACTGTATTTCCCATTATTTGCTTTCGCCCAGGTTTTTTTTGTGCTAAGGTTGAAGCTATGAATTATGCATATTTTACTGATAAAGGTGCACTGTGAATTGTGTGCATATTTATAATGGTGGACTGTAGGGTTTTACTAATAATGGTGGACTGTGGAAGTCTGAGTAGACTTTTATGATAAATGTTCTCAACTGGGCAGTTTTGCCATTATGGGTGCATATTGTTTTTTTCATTACTTTTTGGAAAAAAAATTTTCTCATTGCTTTTGTTTTTGTTGCTAAAACAAATTTTGCAAGGGGCCTAGAGTTTTCATTGTGAGACTGCATTGCTTTGTTTAACAGATTACTTAATGTTTGTGCTGATCAACTGTCTCAATTTATACAAGAGCAATTTTAGTACTGTTTATATGTGCCCCCATATATTTGGCCTTGTTCAGTTGTGCCTTTGTCCCACTTCTGTGCTTTGTCCATAAGGTAAGCTTGTCTGATCGTGTGAAGATGCAAGTAAGCTAATAAAGCATACTGTTAAAGAAGGCAACATTGAAAGCCATTATTATGCAAATGTATAGTAGGGCTGAAGGACAGGCTATGACCTTTTATGAATTTCATTACATTTCTGGAGGTAAAGCTTATTCCTGGTTGCCAGCAGTCTGGTCAGAATGCTGCTACACTGGTTGCGTTATTCCAGCTGTTCAACATACAAAGACTTTACCCAGTGGGACTTTTCAGAATGTTTGCTGAAAGAGGGAAACAAAGGACATTAAAAGTCCAGTCGGAAAAATATGCACTTTCTGGATTTATCATCATGATTTAGAACTGACTGCATTCAAAGCACTATCACATATGGAGTTGGGTGATGATGTCACTTCTAGAGCAGGTATTTTACCTGCCTATGGAGCAGTAAAGTCAATTTGGGAACTGAGAAAACTGAATTTTTAGAAGTATTGAGCAATGCAACTATTATTCAGTAAACCAAATTACTATTGAAATAACTGCAATGCAGAGTGTACCACTGTGTAATTGAATGTCGCTTGACTTCACCCATGCTTCTAAGGGGGTGTGGGTACGTCACATTCATCCAAACATAGTGCTGCTTGTTTATTTCAGATAATGAATGTGCCATTTGTAGTCATTTAAAAATCAAATCATTTAGAAGGTTGCAAAGTTGTCACATGCTTAAAAAGCTGACAACTTTCAATGGGCATGGTTAACAAGTTTGTTTTCAAGATGGGGAGGATGTCTTTTGAAATTTTTTATGCTTCTTTATAGTATAGTAATTCTTTCATGCATTGATTTTATTTGTATGTCGAGTAATGATCATAAAGCTTCTTGCTTCAGAAAAAAATATTAAATTGCAGAATATACACATCAAAAATGAAAATTAAGACCTGCCACTGACCAACTATCAAAGAAAACTACAATGAGAAAGAAGATATTGAGAAAAGTGTAGTAGAAAGTTTTGGACAATCATATCATCATTTATTTAAGAAACTAAATAAGACTGAAAGGTGTCCAAACTGTTTCTTTATTCCACCCAGAAATAGATGTGTTTATTGCTCATAAAACTATTTTTGCCAAGCAACTCTATCCCCGGGATTCATTAAGACATGCACGATGTGCAGGAATAGTGCAGGAGCCGCTGCATGCAATATGTCCACTGAGCGATTCAGTATAGAGCTCCAGAGCTCCCAGGATGTGCACGAGCGCTCCTACACTATTCCTGCATGAACACCACTGCCTTATGCTAATTACCTCATTTGTTGGTTAAAACCATGCAAAGGAGGTGAATTAGTGATTTAGCAAGCAGGCAGGTGTTCGTGCAGGAATAGTGTAACCTGCAGAAATATATTCAGTTACTAGCTGAATACATTTCTGCAAATAAGAAAACGGAGGCATGACAGCCTCATATAAAGCATGTATTCCATTTATTAGGCATGCCAATAGCCAAATATATGGCCATTGGCATGAAAAAATAGTTTAATTTTTTTTAAAATAAAACTTTTTTTTTGGCCGATCTCAGATGTTTAAGTATAGGGCAATGGCACGCAAATGGGATCGTGCTGAAAATAAAAAAAAAAAGGGGGGGTCAATTTTGAGAGAAATATGCATTTTGCCATTATAAACTTAGAAAAAATGAACACCAAAACCAAATAAATAATAAATGAAGAAGATCTTTAATTTAATCTGCCACTTGAGCTCTAAATATTCAAAGAAGTCATCAGTACCCCCTTGTGGACCCAAATCTACTTGTTCTAGTACAAAAAATTTAAAGGAATGCGTCAGGTGTGCCTAGGTGGCATACCCTGACCCACCCCTTGGCCAACTAGGTGTGCTGAAAGATGTGAAGAGGTGAATGTAATTAATGAAGATGATGATGTGGTAGATTCAGTGGATGACAATGCCCCTTTAGACCCACCGCCTCTGAGGAGATCCCAGCGATTGATGAATCAGAGGGGGGGGGAGGCAAAGGAATGGAGGTTATGGACAAGTGAATTATCAGAATCAATGGAGGAGGGGGAGACAACAACAACAGTATTGGAGGTGATGAATGATATCAATGAAAGGGATGGGATGTATAACTGTAACATTGTGAAGAATCTTGAGCATGATTTCAGCATTTACAATTACATGATGTTGGACTAGAATGGTTCAATGACTATGCTTAAATAGTTCATTGAACCATGATATTATCCTTACAATCAGATCCTGTATGGAAATAGTTCTGGACAACAATTTTATCACTTTTGAGGGGCATTTATTCAAGCAGGTGCAGGGGGTGGCAATGGGCGCATGCTGTGCACCGTCATTTGCTAACATTGTATTAGCTCAGTGGGAAGACCTTTATGTAGTGAACTCTGAATTCAAGGACATGTGGGTACTATATGGACGGTACCTGGATGATTTGGTCTTATTTTGGCATGGGAGTGAAGATGACCTGAATAGGTTCTTCACTTATATCAACAACACTACCAATTTTTTTAAATTTACTATGACCAAGGACCTTGATACCTTGAATTATCTGGATGTTACCATCAAGAAAGGCCACTCTAAGGGTAGGTTTACCTCGCACTTTTATGGAAAACCTACCTATTCTAACTCTTTGTTGCATTTTGAGAGTTGCCACCCTCTGCATCAGAAAAAAAAATCCCTTGTCAAGGGTCAGTACATAAGATTGGCCAGAATGGTGTCTGACCAGGACGATTTTGTTAAAGAATGTGATGTCCTAATGGGGATGTTGCAGAAAAGAGGTTACCTTTATAACTTTGTCAATGACATAGCTGAAGAAGTAAAATTTAAAAGAGCTAGGGGCATTTATTCTACACTCTTGGAGAACCCTGCAGGTTTGAATAGAACCTCTGGTTTGGTTAAAACTGAATGTTTTACTAGGGCATGTGTTCTGCCCTTCACTAGAGATTTTTTTTTCAACATTAGAAACATCATTTATGACTTTTGGACCATGTTTTGCATGGATGATAAGATCAACAAAAGGTTGGGGGAAAAACCTCTTGTGGCTTACAAAAAGGGCACCTCCTTGAAAGGCCTGGTGGAGAGGAAAAAGTTAAAGACAGGCCTAGGTGGGACTTTTAAATGTGGGAGGTGTGGACAATGCCCTTTTATATTGGACACTGATTCAATTAGAGTCAGGAATTATGGTAAAATTACTACTAATAGAAAGTGTTACTGTTATATTAAGGGAGTGGTATATATTGCAACCTGTATGGTATGTGAGGGGTACTATGTGGGGAAGACAATTAGAGCCCTTAGACAAAGAATATACCAACACAATTATGATATACAAAAAAATAAAGACAGCAATGCTTTATTTAAGCACATAAAGGCATACCCGACACATTCCTTTAAATTTTTTTGTACTAGAACAAGTAGATTTGGGTCCACGAGGGGGGCCTGGTGACGACCTCCTTGAATATTTAGAGCTCAAGTGGCAGATTAAATTAAATGCATGTCAGCCACCTTGGTTCAATTACAAGATATCCATCAGTTCTGTATTAAAATTAAAATCAGCTTTTTTATGTGATTTTATTCAAGATCTGTGTTTTGAACCATGCTGCAATATATAATATATTAATTTTTTATGTGGTTGGTAGGGGTTGATGGTCTGTTGTAGTGGATAGTTACTGTGATTGTGTGATACTGTCTTTTTAAACAACTTAATTATTTTATAGGAAATGATGTCTGCTTTAGTAACCAATGGTTGTGAGAGTTAGGGTATTTAATTATGGCATTTTTGTTAATCCATGTTTTGATGAAGCCTTGTGATTTTGACGAAAGCGCTTAACTTATTTCAATAACATTTGTTGGATTTAGTGCTGTAGTGCTCCGTTGGTGATCTTCTTCATTTATTATTTACTTCATTTTGCCATTATAGTCAATGGCATGCAGAATGAAAACAATACCAGGGAATAGTTGTTGCTAAGAGGAAAGGCTCAGTGTAAGTGTAGTAACTCAGGAGTAAGGCAATGGTTTATGCAAATGAGAGGATTTATACTGAATCACAAAATTCTTCTAAGTGTCAGACTGCACCTACCCATGTAACACCACGGTGCATACAGGAGGAGCAGCTAACATGAAAATGTGTGTGTCATGCTTGCTGTAGGCAGATTGAAGCTCAGTGGCTCGTGTTTGCCCTTAGCTAAGCACAGCTAAGGAAGGGTGTGTGTCTGAGGCTGTATTTTTCTATTCCATGAAATGCAGAGCTTGTTCGCATCCAGGGAGGGCCAGTTCTGCATAAAACTGTTTACCATAGCTAAACGGGTGTGCGCAGCAGGCACTGAGCCTAAAAAAAAAAAAAAAAAAAACAGAGTTAATAGCAGAACTGTTTACATTTCAGCATTGGGAATGCGCAGCGCACATCATGGCTTAAACGGGGAGGAAATGGGAAGAAGAAACAGCAGAAGGAAGGCAATCAAGGAGAACTACCATAGCTGGCAGGTGGAATGTATCAGAATTAGCCAATTACACAGACAGCAGCACAGCACACTACTATAAACTAAGCTAACACCTTTCAGTCTGTTTTTTTCCCCACAAACTGTACACCACTGTTGTACACATTTAGGGGAATTTTAAACTGACAAATCTAACAAAGCATGTTAGGGGCTGCTGTTGCACTGATTTATCAGTATGTGCTAGAGACTGAGGGTGATGAGGAAGAAAATGCTGACAACCAACTCAGACTGAGGAGGAGGAGAAGAGTGTTCAGACCCAGAGTAACCTACCAGGGGCTACATGATCTGGAGATAGAGCGCTACAGGGAGGACAGGGACATACTTCAGCAACTGGTTGAGCTATGCCAGCCTCACCTAGGACCCAGAACCAACAGAGGGGAACCCATCCCAGTGGATACCAAGGTATGTGTAGCCTTAAAAATACTAGCAACAAATACTTTCCAAAGACCAACTGAGGATATCATGGGGGTCTCACAGGCATCTGCATGCAGGATACTCCAGCAGTTCCTGGATGTCATGTGACCACATGCCACTGAGCACATTTACTTCCCCAGCACCCGCAAGGAGAGGACCAGCAATATGCATCTCTTCCACCGTGTAGCAGAATACCCGGAGGTACTGGATGCCATAGACTGCACACACATCCACATCAAAGCATCACCCAGTGACCAGGGTAGGGACTGCCTAAACCGCAACGAGTTCCACTCCATCAACTGCCAGGTTGTGTGCAGTACCCATGGCATTATCATGAATGTGTGTGCTGGCAGCCCTGGAAGCTATCACAACTCCCACATCTGGCATTCATCACAGCTGTAACAGGCATTTGCCAGTGGAGACATCCCATATGGCCAGCTGGTGGGGGATGCTGGCTAGGCACTGGAGCCATGGATGATGACACCCATCAGAAATTCATACACACCCACACAAGAATGCCATAATGAGGCACACGCACAAACCAGGATCGTTATAGAGCATGTGTTTGGGATGCTCAAGTCACGGTTTTGCTGCCTTAACATATCTGGTGGAGCCTTGCAGCACTCTCCAGCCACATGTGCACACATGTTCATAGTATGTGCCATGCTACACAATATCATCCTGCGGAAACAGCTGCAGCAGGAACAAAATGGGGAAGGGCCACACAGCCTCCCACCATTGCCAAGGTCTCCATAGGCACAGAGAGACTCAGAGGAGGAACAACCTGAGCCTCACCCTGTAGGCAGATGGAGGCATGCCCAGTATGCCTTGGCCTTGACAAAGAGACAATGCATAGCACATACACTGACACTGTAGGGCCCCAGGGACTTATCCCTCTCACTGACGTGCACACACAGTAAAATGGATGCCAAACATCACACCACCTATACCTTACCATGTCTAGGCAGTGTACTGCGTGCATCTGACATAGCTGTCAAGCACCATCCTCACAACAGCTTCAGGCACAAGGTAGACCAGTTTCCTTAAGAAAATAAATGAATGGAGTGGAATGTTCTGATAGCTTATCTATGGTATTGATCAATCTTGCAAGGGATTGGGGTGGCTAACTGGAATATCAGCAGACAACTGACAGCTCTGTGGGACAGCAGGAAGTGTATCCCCAGTACCAGCCTACCCACACCATGCAGTACCACCCTAGTTGGCAAATACTACTGCAATATATGTGTAGAGCCAAATAACTGGGGGGGGGTCATAGGTCACATGCATGGATGTCAAAGTGGGGGCATCATACCCACCACCAGCCTCACCCAGCAGATCAGCTGTAGAAAACCATACAGAAATGCCTAGCAAAAGCCCTCACATGGTGACATCCATGAAATCCCCACCTACAGACGTTTGCACAGTGATATCACAGCAGGGCTGGTAGTGGCAGAATGGCTTTGAAAGGCAAGAAATCTGAAACTACAAATGTTTATGCCAGAACAATCTGACCTGTGGTCAATACTGTTATGCCTGTAGTCTCAAAGATAGGACACACCACTATGCTAAATGGGACCAAAATGTTAAGCAAATATGAGCACAGTCTCTGCAAATGTGTATTGTGTACAGATGTGCCCCCCCCCCATAGTCCCATGGAAATTCAGTAACATGTCCCTAGCCTTAATCAGCATCCAGCCACCAACTAGAGTGATGCCTCAATACAAACAGAAAGCAATTGTCAGTAACACCCACAGTCAACTTACTGGCGCCATCCCAGGGTTGTCTACTGCTGGCAACCTGGGAACATATGAGCATCAGAATGCACTGCCTTGCTACAGATGGCCTGCATCTGTCACACCTGGCCTACAGGCCTCTGGAAAATGCCTATGCTTCATGCACAGTGCCCTGTTAGGGAGTGTCATGGGGTCCATAACACCAACATAACTCAGTCTACAAAATGCAAAGAAAGGCCATGCTGCTAACTGCTAGGAGAAAACCTGCCAGTGTCAGAGAGCCAGAAATCTGGGCAAATTCATGAATAATGGGGTGAAAAAGGTCCAGAGAGAAGGACACCTTTGAAATACTGCTCTAATAATGGTATAAAGTTGATGGAATGATTGTAGTAGCATGGAATGTCTGATGGGTATGAAGTCTGAAACTACCATGTCAGCTGTCAGTAATATCTGACTGCAACCCTGAGTGACTTGCAAAACACTTGTTCTTGAAAACCACACTTGTTTGGGTAACCAACAAGATATATGAGTCATGGATTTGAACATTCTGTGATACTTGTACAGTCGACAGGCAGGGCTAGGAGTCTAAACATGGGAATGCACTCATTGCAGGCATTCCTAACCCTGGAAGATGGTGGCATGTCTGCACCCACAGAACCCATGAGGAGTAACACACCCTTCTCTGATCACACATCCTATGCAATATCCTGACTCCAAAATGTGGCCATCCAAGCAAAATAAGGTGGGCCATACATATATGTGAAACAAACACACACCTCCAGGTTAGTCAAACAGCCTGACACACACAGGACCCTCCAAGTGCAGTCAATCATTGAGGAGACCCCAATGCAAAGTACTGGTAGCTATAGGCAAACATATTTGACTCGAGACACACATCCCCTCACATATGTTATCCCCTACAAATCTATCTGGAGTCTCCCTGTCACCCTGATCCTGTCTGAAATATATTACCCAACTGTGGACTGGAAATCAGACCAGGCCAGTACAGAAATGCACAGAGATTCCACCATTGTCATATATCAACAATGTGCTGGACCATTTCCACAGCACCAGCAGTCAATTGCTTGTAGGCACACCTCTCAACAGGCTGGATTGTGCAAGAATGCGTAGCATTTGGCCCATAATCCTGGTGTGTGCATCATCCATTTTGTATTCCTGTGGTAAATCACTGTGATGATCTGAGGAGGTATGTCACGAGGTACTGAGACAATACATGACAGTCTCAAATGGCATATATGTCAGATGTCTGCTAAAACAAGTCCCATAACTCTAGCAGCCCATACATTACTGAGAGAAATAGTCACAATCACCATATGCCCTATTAACCCCCCATTTTGATAGGCTATCTCCTGATATCCTGCACCAACAGGTTGAGAAGTATGGCTGTAGCACAAAACAAACCAGACTGGAGTACAACAATCCCTGGAATGGAGTCCCACGTGTACTTTAGAAGGTCACACTGGGCATGCTCATACACTTACAGAAATGTCAGTAGGATCTAGGAATGAACAGGCCTTTCCCACCCAGTGCACTTCCCATTGCTCCACCTTAGCAGTCCTGAAGATGTCTGTCACCATAGAAGTCACTTTTGTCAGGCCTCAGGCCTATAAGCCCTATGGTGCATGCGATAACTGTGTAACACTATAGTATAAATAACTAGTTGGGTAGGAGTTCTAATCTTAGTCCTGGCAAATGCAAAAGTGTGTGTGTGTTCATAGGTTCATACTAGGCTATCTGCCCCAGGGCATTTATAAGCCTAGCCAGAAAGTGTTTGGCTTTCGCCACCCATTTTAAATTTATTTTGCTATGCACTTTTTCGAGGTTAGTGTACTGTGCCTCTGTCTAACAGTGACACAAAAGTGATACCCGGGGTAAACCTACGATCTCCCATCCACTCATCAAGATTCCTCTTGAAGAAAGTCAATGAGGTACTCTGCCTAACCTGGACTGGGATTTTATTCCAGAGTGAAGGGAGCCTATGGGTTATGAATCTGTCCCTCCAGCATGTCCTATTTATTTCAGTGCTGAGGTTCAAGTCTCTCGAGCGCGTAGCTCGATGGGATTTGGATTTTCTGAGGTGCAGCATGTCCATTAATTCCGGGTTGGACATGGCTTTATACGTCAGGCACAGATCGCCTCTGAACAGGCGGTATACCACTGAGTAGAGCCGGAGTTTCTTTAACCTGGCAGCATATGGCATCTGTTTGAGCCCTTTGATCCTCTTGGTGAGGTACTTTTGGGGTCTTTCCAGTTGCTGCAGGTGTCTGGTAAGGTACATCCCAAAAGGGGCATTGTACTCAATTATGGGCCTGATGAGGGATGAGTAAAGAGGCACGATGACCTCCCCTGATCTAGATGTGAATCCCTTCATGATTAGGTGGGCTATACAAAATGTTTTTCTAACCACTTTGGCCATGTGGTTGTCAAATGAGAGATTGCTATCAACTTGGGTCCCCAGGTCCCTAATTACTTCTTCTGTACTTAATGGATTACCACCTATGTGGTAATTTGTGGGCACTTTGTTTTTGCCAAAGGGATGACTGTACACTTTTTGGCATTTAGCTTGAGGCCATGGCTCTGGCACCAGTTGTCTGTTTCTATGAGGCCCTTTTGGAGGATGCTTGTGTCGGCTGGAGAGTCGATTATGGCACCCAGTTTGCAGTCATCTGCGAACTTGGTCAGCCACAGTCCTTCCGTGTTGGCCTGTACCTCCAAGAAATATATACCGAACAAGAGAGGTCCCAGGACTGAGCCTTGTGGGACACCACTTGTAACTGGTTTGGAGTCTGAATTGGCTCCAGCAATTCTAACCATGTGGGTTCTGTCCTTGAGCCAGTTTGCAATCCATCTAGTGACATAGGGGTTTATATTTAAGCTGGTGAGCTTATCTATAATGCCCGAGTGGGGTATTGTATCGAAGGCTTTTGCGAGGTCCAGGTAGGCTGTGTGGACCACCTTCCCCTCGTCAATGGCCTTGGTGACTGTTTCAAAGAAATCAACCAGGTTTAAGAGGCAGGATCTGCCCTTAACAAAGCCGAACTGGGTAGGATCCAGTGTCTGTAGGTCCCCAATATCTTTATTTATGAGGTCCATGATGATCCTTTCCATAGCTTTGCAGACCAAGCTAGTCAGGCTTATGGGGCGATAGTTTCCAGGATCCGTTGAGGCACCACCTTTATAGAGAGGGACCACTGTTGCTGTACGCCACTCTTTGGGCACATATCCTGTAGTAAGGCTGAGATTGAACAGTAGTTTTATGTTTGGGTTTAGCTCTTCTTGGAGTTCATGTAGGACGCAGCCCGGGACAACGTCTGGTCCCATTGATGCTGTGTTTTTTGCTTTGGAGGGCGGCTCTTACCTGAGCATGTGAGATGTCAGGGGGGCAGCACTCTGCTGGGATAGATATTTGCCCTTTTGGTGGGGAGGGGGGGGAGAAGTTTGCGCTGAACCTGTCAGCTAGGATGTTGGCAATGTCTGTGGGTTCAGTGTATTTTTCGTCATTTTGGACTAATTCTAAGCATATCTGGGAATTACCACCCAGGTTCCTAACATAACTAAAGAAAGCCTTGTGATTATCCTTAGTGTCCTGTGCAATTTTTCTCTCGAAGCTGGCCTTAGACAATTTTATGAGTGCCCGTAGTTTTTTGCTAATACTGATCAGTGATGCCTTCCCTTTTTGGGATTTTGCTCTGTCATTTAGTAGCTTCCTCCTTCTATTGTATAGTTTGTTTATGGCTGGGGTCCACCAGACAGGACGTCTGCCTTTCGAGGATTGGGTCTTGGTTTTATTTGGGATCGCATGATCCATGCATTCCTGAAGGTGTTCATAGAATGCGTTTAGAAAGGATTCTGTGGTCTGGGCCGTATTTTCCACAGGCCCGGGGGCTTTGAAGGATTCCACCTCGGTTTTGAGGAGTGTGAAATTTGCTTTAGAGAAGTTTTTCACTGTTGTTTTCTGGGCAGGGAGTGGGGTCGGGATGTGAATATCCAGTGAGATTAGTTTATGGTCTGATCTTACCAGTGAGGGATACACTTCTGGTCTGGAGCATAGAGTCCCCATGTTGGTGATGATCAGGTCCAGTATGTTTTCCCCTCTTGTGGGAGTGGTAACAAGTTGTTCCATAGCATTTGAGTTTATAAATTCTAGGAACCTTTGGGCTAGGGTGTTGGAGCTAGAGTAATGCTCCCAGTCTATGTTTGGGTAGTTGAAGTCGCCCAATATAATGGTGTTTGGAGAGACCTTCATATTTTCCAGTGTTCTCAGAAAGGCCAAGTGGGGTTTCTGGGTTTGTGAGGGTGGTCTGTAGCAGGCTATAAACTGGAAGGCAGTTTTACCCACTGTTAGTTGTACATGGATAGTCTCTGATGCTTTGTGCTTTGCCACCAACCTGGATGCTTTGTGCTTTGCCACCAACCTGGAGGTGTGGGTATCTTTGATGAATATCAATACTCCCCCTCCTTTTGTGGTTCGGTCCAAGTTATGCAGGTGTGTGTGTGTGTGTGTGTGTGTGTGTGTGTGTGTGTGTGTGTGTGTGTGTGTGTGTACAAGGTAAAGATTTTGGGTCCATTCAAACCAGTACACTTCCCCTTTCCCTACTTTAGCAGTCCTGCAGATATCGGTCACCTTAGAAGTGCCTTTTGTCAGGCCTCAGCCCCATAAGATCTGTGACACATGCGATACTGCATAACACTATAGTACAAATAACTAGTTAGGTAGGAGTTCTAATCTCAGTCTTGGCAAATGTAAAAGTGTGTGTGTTTACAAGGTAAAGCTTTTGGATACATTCAAACCCAGTACACATCCCTTTCCCCTACTTTAGCAGTTCTGCAGATATCAGTCACTTTAGAAGTGCCTTTCGTCAGGCCTTATCAATATAATCTCTGTGGTGTGTGTGATAACTGTGTAACACTATAGTATAAATAGTTAGGTAGGAGTTCTAATCTCAGTCCTGGCAAATGTAAAAGTGTGCGTGTGTTTACAAGTAAAAGCTTTTGGGTCCATTCAAACATAGTACACTTCCCCTTCCCCCACTTTAGCATTCTTGCAGATATCAGTCACCTTAGAAGTGCCTTTTATCAGGCCTCAGCCCCATAGGCTCTGTGGTGCGTGTGAGAAGTGCGTAATACTATAGTCCAAATAAATAGGTAAGAGTTCTTATCCCAGTTCTGGCAAGTGTGTGTGTGTGTGTGTGTGTGTGTGTGTGTGTGTATGTGTGGTTTAAAATATTTTGCGGCCTGTCTCACCCAGTATATCACCCATTGCCATACTTTACAAGGGCTGGTGATGTTCCTCACCTTAGAAATACCTTTGGACAATCTTCATCCTATAAGCTCAGTGGCGAGTGAGATAAATGCGTAACACTGTAGTAGGAATAAATAGATAGATAGGGTTTCTAATCTCAGTCTGGGCAAGTGTGTGTGTGTGTGTGTGTGTGTGTGTGTGTGTGTGTGTGTGTGTGTGTGTGTGTGTGTGTGTGTGTATTTGAACAGTATTCTGTCTGTGGGTGGGTTGTTGTATTTGTGTGAGAACCATACCATTGGGGGGTGGGTTTTGCTACTTTTTGCTGTTGCCCATCCAGTACGTGTCCTAGTGTCCACATTGCAAGGCCCACAGTTGCCATCCACTGTAGAGGGACCTGTAGATACTCTGCAGCCTTATAAGCATTGTGCCATGTGCAATAACTATGGAATAGATAACAAGATAGGCTGCCCATCTAATCCTTGGATATTGCTCCACACTCAGGAATCATACACAAACAGAGTTAGGTAGGCAGCCACACCTACATCAGTAGATGTCCTGTAAACTGGCTCACAGATAGAACCCACAGTGTGAAAGCAGCGGACTCCATGTCAGACTGCTGAACATTCATGAGTGGAGTACCACAGGTTGTGGACCTGGGTTCCCTCATGTTTGGGATCCACACCTCTGAGGACTAGCCCAGTACAAAAGCGCCCTGGCTAGCAATGTTTGCAGATGACTACAAGGTGGGTGCTATTATTACCCCCCCCACATGTGGTTGAGATCCTTCACAAAGACCTCTCTGAGACCTATGACTGTTGTCAGAATCCTGGACATAAGCTCAATGCCAGATGATGTGCTGCCATTCCCCTTGTGTACAACATGGTTCCCATAAAGTAATACGTTTATGGTAGTCCACTGAACACTGATGTTGGTATAATGGAACTTGGAATACAGGTTGACAGCTGTAAGGTGACCACCACAGTGCCACTGTCTTCTGAATGTCCTTCCATGTGTCATTTCACCTGAATCAGGGTGTTGAATCCAGAAAGTAAAAGGACAGTGTTTCCCTGTACACACCCCTCAGTAGGCCAATCAATGTGTACTATGGCCCATTTGTCATGTACCCCACTGGATACCAGCAACAATAGGAGAGGCTGCAAATGTACCTCACAAAGAGGATCATGGGTACTACACACTTGCCCCATACAGACAGACTCCAACAACTGCAATGTATCTCTGTCTCATATTGGTTACTTAGGTGCGATCTCTGCCTGACATACATAGCCATGTTTGACCCGACCCTGTCAGGAATGCACCCTGTCAGGAATGCTACATCCGAGGACACCAATCTGTCCACACAACATGTCCCAGATACCTCAACCCCATCCTCACAATCAATAGGACATGCTGGAGGGACAGGTTCACAAACCAGAGACTGGCAACATCATAGAATAGATGCCACATGCATGTCAAGCCAAGCATATCACTGGCCCTCTTTAAGAGGAATCAGGAGGAGTGGATGGGGAATAGAATACACACCCTGGGGATCACCCCAGTGACTGTACTCAGTAGACACACTGGGGAGTATCATCAGGTGGCATGATGCTAGTGTATTCCCATGGGCTAGCCTTGTAAAGCCTCCATGGCCATTTGCCACATACACACCTATGACTCTTTGAAACCATGGATCTCAGTACTGTCAAATGTGTGTGTGTGTGTGCATTAGTGTGTCTGAAAGTGTCTGAGTGTGTAAACATGTGGGTGAAAGAAGCTGATGGCCCGTCTCACCCAGTACAACTACCATTGTCATACCTTACAAGTGCTGTAGATGTTATTCACTATACAAGTACCTTGGGACACTCCACAACCTATAAGCTATGTGGTGTGTGTGTGAACTACATAACACTATAATATCAACAACCACATAGCTAGGGGCTCTAATATGAGTCCTGGCAAGTGTGTGTGTGTGTGTGTGTGTGTGTGTGTGTGTGTGTATTATTGTGTGTAAGTTTGTAGGTTACAGTATTTTGTGGCCTCTCTCACCCAGTACATCCCCCATTGCTATAATTTGCAAGGCCTGGTGATGTCCCTTACCTTAGAAGTAGCTTTGGACAAGTGGCACCCCATAACCTCTGTGGCACATGCAATAAATGTGTAACAATGTAGTAACAATAAATAGATAGGTAGGGGTTCTACCCCCAGTCCTGGCAAATGTGTGTAAGAGAAGAGTAAATAGATAGGTAGGGGTTCTACCCCCAGTCCTGGCAAATCTGTGTAAGAGAAGAGTAAATAGATAGGTAGGGGTTCTACCCCCAGTCCTGGCAAATCTGTGTAAGAGAAGAGTAGTGTGTGTGTGTGTGTGTGTGTGTGTGTGTGTGTGTGTGTGTGTGTGTGTGTGTGTGTGTGTGTGTGTGAATGACATCCATTGGATAGTCTTGGATTCATATTTATGCCATGGTACACATTATACATTCCTAAGCCTACTGTATGAGGTCCGCTGTTCACATAGGTTCATAGGTAGGTACTAAGCTATTGGCCCTAGAGCCTATATAAACCTAGCCAAAGGTACCCTGGCTTTCGCTACCCAAGAAAATTATTTTCCTGTGCCACTGTCGAGCAGAGCCACAGAAGTGATCCCTGGGGTGAATTTCCCATCTCCTATCCAGTCATCATGATTTTTCTTAAAGGGTGCTAATGAGGAGCTTTGTTTGATAGATAGGTAGTTTGTTCCAGAGTATGGGAAGTCTCTGGGACAGGAATCTATCCCTCCCAGCATGTTCTGTTTATTGTGGTGACAAGGTTGAGGTCCCTAGAGCGTGTAGCTCATAGGGATTGGGATTTCTTTAAGTGGAGCATGTCTAAAAGCTCTGGGTTTGACATAGCTTTGTGTGTTAGGCAGAGATTGCCCCTGAATAGGCGATATGCAATGGAGTAAAGCTGCAGTTTTTTGAGATGGTCTGCATAGGGCATCTGTTTGAGGCCGGTAATCCTCTTTGTGAGGTATTTCTGTGGCCTTTCCAGTTGTAGATGTTTTGTGAGGTACATACTAAAAGGGGCATTGTACTCTATAATGGGTCTAATGAGTGACGAGTAGAGGGGAACAATGACCTCTTTTTTTCCTGGATGAGAAACCTTTTCTGGTGAGGTGTGCCACGTAGAAGAATTTCCTGACTACTGTGGCAATGTGATTATCAAAGGAGAGACTACTGTCCACCTGTGTCCCAAGGTCTCATCAAACTTTCGGTGTTAAGTAGACTACTGCCTATGTGGTAGTTCATGGATACTGAATTTTTACCAAAAGGGATGACAATGCACTTTTTGGCATTGAGCTTGAGGCCATGGCTTTGACACCAGGCATCTGTCTCAGCGAGGCCCTTTTGTAGGATGTCCACATCATTTGTAGTTTTGATTATGGCTCCTAGTTTGCAGTCATCTGTGAACTTCGTTAGCCAAAGACCTTCTGTGTTGGCCTGTACTTCAGAGAAGTAGATACCAAACAGCAGAGGACCCAGGACTGAACCCTGTGGTACCCCACTTGTCACTGGTCTGAAGTTGGATTTGGAGTCTGCTACTTTCACAGTGTGGGTTCTGTCAGTGAGCCAGTTGGCAACCCTTCTTGTGACATAGGGATTTATACCTAGTTTAGTGAGTTTATCTATAATTCCAGAGTGCGGGATGATGTCAAAAGCCTTGGTGAGATCTAGATAGGCTGTGTGAACCACCTTACCCTCATCTACGGCTTTGGTGACTGCTTCAAAGAAGTCAATCAGGTTTAGGAGACATGATCTGCCTTTTACAAACCTGAACTGGGTGGGGTCCTGAGTTTGGAGAGTACCAATGTCATTGTTTATAAGTTCCATGGTGATACGTTCCAAAGCCTTGCAGACCAGGCCAGTTAGGCTAATGGGGCAGTAGTTTCCAGGGTCTGTGGTGGCTCCCCCTTTGTGGAGTGGGATAAATGTCACTGTGCGCCATTCAGTGGGCACATAGCCTGAGGTGAGGCTATGACTGAACATGGTACTTAGGTGGGGTGCCAGTTCATTCTGTAGTTCATGTAGAACACAGCCTGGGATGTTGTCAGATCCTATGGATGCTGTGTTCTTGGCTTTGGATAGTGTGTTTTTTTACCTGTGCAGCCGTGATTACAGGAACTTTGCATTCTTCTTGTATAGAGATGGGCCCTTTAGGGGATGACAGGGGGCTAAAGTTAGCACTGAACCTATCTGCCAGGATGTTGGTAATATCAGTTGGTTCTGTATATTTAGTTCCATTGTGCTGTAACTCAGAGCAGATCTGAGTGTTGCCATTGAGATTCTTGACATAGCTATAGAATGCTTTGTGGTGATCTTTAGAGTCAGTGGCGATTTTGTTTTCATAACTCGCTTTGGAGGATTTTATGAGGGATCTCAGCTTCTTACTGAGGCTGACCAGGGAGGTTCTCCAATCATGGGATTTTACTCTTTTTTGCAACAGTTTCTTTCTTCTTTTGTAGAGTTTGTTTATGGCAGGGGACCACCAGATTGGCTTCCTTTTTTTGGAGGATAGCATCTTGGTTCTGTTAGGGATTTCACGATCCATGCACTTGTGTAAGTGCTTATACAGTGTATTTGTGTAGGATTCAGCAGTCATACCTCTATTGTCCATCAGCATAGGTGTCGTGAAGTTTGCCACTTCTGTCTTAAGAAGCGTGAAGTTGGCTTTGGAGAAATGTTTTACTGTGGTTTCCCTAATGGGGGAGGGGGAGGGATGTGGATATCTAGGGCGATTAGCTTGTGGTCGGATCTGACCAACAAGGAATTGGCCTCTGGTGTGGAGCACCGGTTGCCCATGTTGGTAATAACCAGATCTAGGTTATTGCTGCCTCTGGTGGGGGTGTGGATAAGTTGATCCATGGCATTGGAATTTATGAATTCCAGAAAACGTTGAGCACAAGAGTTGGTAAATGAGTAATTTTCCCAGTTAATGGTAGGGTAGTTGAAATCACCCATTATTAGGGTGTTAGGTTGTACCCTAATATTTTCCAGTGTATTAAGAAATGAGGAGTGGGAATCCTGGGGCATGGTAGGGGATCTGTAGCAAGCTAAAATTTGGATTGTGGTCTTGCCCAGAGTTAGTTGCACTTGGATAATCTTGGATGCATTATGCTAAGCAACTAGCCTGGAGGTGTGGATATCTGTAATGAATATGGACACGCCTCCGCCTTTAGTGTTTTGGTCCAGGTTAGGTGGCCGAAAGGTGTGGTATGAATTATAGCCTGGTAATGCAGGGGCACTTTCTGGAGCCTTGAAATAGGTCTCTGTTACTGCACTGATGTCGATGTTCTCCATTTTAAGGAGTGCCTCGAGTGAGTGCATTTTGCATTTCTTCTAGCATTGAGTTAGCAATACCCTCAGATTCTTCTTGCCTGTACCTGTTAGGGTGGTGAATTTGCCATTTGAACCTTGCCTAAAAAAGGCACTATAGGGGTGGCTAGAGCCTTAGCCAGTATCCAGAATCCCAGGGGTGACAGGTGCAGGCCATCTCTGGCAAAGCATCGTGGTTTGTCGATCATGTCATCCCAGGCAGACAGATACTGGATCCCCTTAGAATGACACCAGAAGCTTAGCTAATTGTTGAAGTCAGTCATTTTGTCCTTGTACTGTGGTATCATTCTGGGTGATGGCAGGATGCTACTCAGGGCTAGGGTCATACCTGCCTGGGCTACAAGATTGGGGAGCTCCTCCATGTCCCTTTTTGTGTAGTCTAAGGAGGTACGTCTCAGGTCATTCACACCAACATGGACAATGACAGAGTCATATTTGTACTTGTGGAGTGGCCTGAGTGCATGCATTATGTGACGGATCCTGACATCCGACAGGCAGTTGACAGTAACTTTCTCCTTGTTAAGCCTGGTGAGTGGAACATCAGTGTGCCTGACTATAGAGTCACCTATGACTAGAGTGTTGGGTACGTTGTTATGCCTTATGGGCTGTGATTGAGTGGCACACTGAGTTTGTGGGCTATGTGTCATTTGGGTTGTGTTGGGGGGTGGAGGTTGCTTGTGTTTCTGCTT
The DNA here is from genome assembly GCF_019279795.1 of Protopterus annectens. Lineage (NCBI taxonomy): Eukaryota > Metazoa > Chordata > Ceratodontiformes > Protopteridae > Protopterus > Protopterus annectens. Next base: position 428,516,556 of record NC_056726.1, on the reverse strand, counting down.
TGGAGGTCCCTGTTGCTTGGGCAGGTTTTTTCTGAGAACCTCAGTGAATGTAGGTGTGTGTTTTGTGTTTCTGTGTGTGTGTTTTGGTGGTGTAGGTTTTGAGGGACTATGTGCTGAGTGTGGTGTGGTACAAGTGTTTACCTTCTCCTCTTGACTGTCTAGTCCAGTCTTGGGAGAAGAGAGCTTTGCTACCAGTTTGGCTATATAAGTGCATCTCTCACAGGTTGTAGTGTTGGGTGGTAGGAGGAGAGGGTTGTATGTGTACATGAGGCAATTACTGCATTGCAGGTAGACAGGAGAAAACACAGGGAGCTGACCCTTAGACATGCCTGGATAGGTGCTTATTTGTTAAGTACTAGAAACTGTTTTCCTCTAGACAGTGAGGAAAGTTGAGTGCTGTAGTAATTTGTAGCTTATTTAGTGCTTACAATAAGTTCTGAACTGGCTAGTTCTAAGAAACAAAATTAAGCTAGAAGGCTTCCCTCCAACACACATCAACCATAGTGGTATCTGTAGGCACACTTCAGCCGTATAAGCCCTGTGCAACAGTATGGAATAGTATGGTATGAATAACAAGATAGGTTGGTCTGCTAATCTCAGTACTGGCATGTGTGTGTGTGTGTGTGTGTGTGTGTGTGTGTGTGTGTGTGTGTGTGTGTGTGTGTGTGTGTGTGTGTGTGTATGTGCATTGGTGTGTAGAGCAGTGTTTGGGAGTGTGTACACTCATGTATGACAGTAGTATGAAAACTGTCACAACAACTACACCACCCATGATGTTAATCACTATACATGTATTTCAGAAACACAACAAATTATGAGCTCTGTGTCCCCTGTGATAACTACCTAACACTGTACCACCAATAACTAGATGGTGGGGGTTTCAAACCCCAAACTGGCAATTGTGATTGTGTGTGTGTGTGTGTGTGTGTGTGTGTGTGCGTGTGTGAGAACAGTATTCTCTGTGTGTAGCATCAACACAATACCCTCTGTGTGTGTCATATTCACAAACCTTTGGTGTGTGCCACCCAGTACACTTACCATTGTCCACTGTACAAGAGCTGCTGACATCAGCCACCATGCACTTACCTGTATCCACTCCTCAGCCCTTTCAGTTATGTGGCACATGCAATAACTGTTATACAGACCTGTTAACTGTGTACAGCTGTACCCTGGATATGACACAATGTGTTATCACACTGCCATACCCCTTGTAGAAAAGGACTACAGGGCTACAGCCTCGTGACAGACACTTAGAACACAAACAGAATACATTATGGAGACCACATTCAGTCAGGTTAATAACGGCAATAATGCATTATAGCTGAACAGTTACACACTCTGATGTGTAACCATTAAACATGCTGGCTGACAACACTTTACACAGCATTACATTGCTAAACTGTACTAAATTCACCCTGTGCATCAGAACCATATTAGTATGTCCCTGCATCGATGGTATGGATGACAGGGATGTAACACAGGTATCATCATATGAACAGGGTGTGGTGTGGGTTTGCCAGAGGCCTAAGGTGAGCCAATTGAATGACATCATGTGCGTGGGTTAGGGGGTTGTGTATCAAATGGGCCATATGGATGTGCCCTAACTGTGATGATGATGTGTGTGTGTGTATAGATGCACACAGTTCTGCCATGTTGCTGCCCTATATAGGGGTATGTTGGATAGCTGTGGACCATACTTGGCAGGGTGTACAGTTCACTGTGTTTGGCCATGGACACAGGAACTGAGTTTCCCAGGGGTTCCACTGGCACCACCAGGCACAAGGCTGTTGTAGTACTACTCTCTGATGATGACTGTTGTGTGCTGGATCCGCATCCCTGTTGGGACCGGCCAGGGCCATGTGCCCATGGCCTACTGCATCATGATGTGGACAGCAACCCCCCTACAGTCATGCTGCTGGTACTGCCATTACTAGAACGGGAGTGAGATTTTGCACTGCCACGTACACCTTTAGCTGTTCGTGGTGTTTCCTATGTCCACGTGGCTGACGGCCAACTCCCACCACATGCTCCAACATAGCCATCCCACAATTGAGGACTGCCACCATCTCACCCAACTGTCTATCCGTGACCTCAGCATAATAACAATGGGCATCTGCAAGATCACGGATGTTGTCACGCATAGCAGGAAGATTTGCCATCTGCACCCTGAGAGTCTGTCTGGTGTGAAGTTCCATACATGCCTGTGTCTCCATGATGGTCCAAAACATGCATCTGGTGACACCTGCTGTGGCAGTTGTGGCAGGGGCACAACGGGCGGCAGTGCTCCTATGAGCACCCCTGTCCATTTGCCTGTGTGGGACCTCGCCTGTTTTCCAGCTATGGCTGGTGTCTACAGACACACTTGCCATAGTCACCACACTTTCCTGTCCCATGCCACCACCCACAAATTGTTCCTCATCTATGGCCACTGGTGATGGGGTATGTGTGGGCATTGTGATTGTGTGCTGTGATGGGGTAGACAAAAGTGGGATTCCAACCAATGGCATAGTTTCAGCCCCTGACAACCCTGCCTTTGCCTTACTATGCCTATCATCATTGTCAGAGTCTGCAGAGACACTGACATCAATTCCTACGTGGGAGGGACGCCGACCCCCATCGCCACATGTGAGGGGAAGACAGTATATTTAATTTAATACCTGTACAGTAAGGTTTACTTAAACATACACACACACACACACACACACACACACACACACACACACACACACACACACACACACACACAGTTACAGGTGATGTGGCACAAAGATATTGCACATACCTCACATTACCCAACAGTTGACATGCATGACACATGGCCCTCAACATCATGCATTGCAGCCATTCTTAATCCTTGTTATTAACAGTATACATCTCTGGGATGCATGAGTCGTGTTAGTAGGTGACGTCCCTTCCCCTTGCACACACTGCACCCATGTACACATTATTGCTGTGTACCTGTATAGCACAATGGCATCTAATGTCGACCATACCTCACAACTGTACAAATCATTGCTGAATATGTAGATAGATGTCTGGCACTTATGTTTGCTCTGTTCCTCACAACCCCTATGTGTTTGACACATAACTGGGATGATATGAGGACTGATGTCACTAATTAATGACATACATTTGATTTGCAGATCTCAGCAGCAGCAGTGAATGTATGTGCAATCAAATCGGGTACACCAATGGCTCCCCAAGTGTAACATGGATATGATAAGTGCACACTCCAGCCTCTTGTATGATATAAAATGAGACCACATTACTGCATTTGAAAACATTACACACCTTATATGTGACATATGACCTGTGCAATCCAATCAAGAAACAAACAAATGTGTTAGTTGTGAAGATGCTGAATGAGATGCATACAATATTGTGGTTGCATAAGCATGAATACCCTTGAAGCAATGCTTTGTTGAAGCACCTGTTAATTGAACTACAGCAGTCATTCCTCCTGGGAAGGGGTATATTAGCATGGCACATCTTGACTTGGCATTATTTGGACAGTCTTCCCTACAAAGGTCCCCCAACTCTGTCAGATTGCAAGGCCAGCTCATGTTCACAGCCCTTGGAGGTCGCACTGGGGGTTTACTATTGATGTTGAGTCTGGGCTTTGTCTCACCCAATTCATAACCTTGTTTGTGTTCAGATTTCTTAGCTAGCTTTGGGTGTATGCTTCAGTTCATTATCATGTTGGAAGCTGAAACCCCTCTCCATCCTCAGCCATATTGCAGATGCTTGATGGCTTTGGCCCACACATGAGTGTTATTTGGAACTTTCAGAATTCCCTCCACCATGTCTACAGGCCTAGTTCCAGCTAATGAACAGCAACCCTAAAGCTGGACACTGCCACCATCAAGCTTCAACGTGTGGATGGTGGTCCTCAGGTGAAGTGAGGTGTGAGGTATTGCTTGTGCACCACACGTAGCTTTAGGAATACTATCTGTAGGTTTGAACCTTGGTCTCATGACACATTTCAACACATGCCTTTGAGAGACTTGATGTTATATTTTGCTACCTGTACACAGCCCTGCATGGTTATGGTTATGGAGTTATCCTGAAGGAACAGTATGCTAAAGAGTGTTTTGGAGGTGAAAAGAGTGTCGGATAGAGTGATGTTTATGAAGCTGGAAATTGATGGTGTAATGATGAATGTTGTTAGTGCATATGCTCCACAAGTTGGGTGTGCGATGAACGAGAAAGAAAAATTTTGGAGTGAGTTGGATGAAGTAGTGATGACTGTACCCAAGGGTGAGAGAGTGGTGATTGGAGTAGATTTCAATGGGCATGATGGTGAAGGGAACAGAGGGGATGAGGAAGTGATGGGTAGGTATGGTGTTAAAGGAATGCAGAAGGTCAGATGGTAGTGGATTTTGCGAAAAGGATGGACATGGCTGTGGTGAATACGTATTTTAGGGAGCATAGGGTGACATACAAGAGTGGAGGAAGATGCACACAGGTGCATTATATCTTATGTAGGAGGGCCAGTTTGAAGGAGATTGGAGACTGTAAAGTGGTGACCAGGGAAAGTGTAGTCAGGCAGCATAGGATGGTGGTTTGTAAGATGACGGTGATCAAGAAGAAGAGGAGGAGGAGTGTGAGGCAGCACCAAGGATCAAATGGTGGAAATTAAAAAGGGTAATTGTGATGTGGAGTTCCGTCACTGGGTGGCAGTGAAGAGTGACCAAATAGCTGGGTAACTACAGCAGAGCTAGTAAGGGAGACGGCTAGAAAGGTGCTTGGTATGACATCTGGACAGAGGAAGGGCTACATGGAGACATGGTGGTGGAATGAGGAAGTACAGGAGAGTATACAGAGAAAGAGGTTGGTGAAGAAGTGGGATTGTCAGAGAGATGAAGAAAGTAGACAGGAGTATAAGGAGATGAGGTGCATGGCAAAGAGAGAGCTGGAGAAGGCTAAGGATAAGGCATATGAAGAGTTGTATGAAAGGTTGGACACTAAGGAGGGAGAAAAGGACCTGTACCAATTGGCTAGACAGAGGGACCGAGCTAGGAAAGATGTGCAGCAGGTAAAGGTGATGAAGGATAATGAGGGAAACATACTTACAAGCGAGGAGAGTGTGTTGAGCAGATGGAAAGAGTACTTTGAGGGGTTGATGAATGAAGAGAATGACAGGGAGAGAAGGTTGGATGATGTGGGGTTAGTGAATCATGAAGTGCAACGGATTAGCAAGGAGGAAGTAAGGATAGCTATGAAGAGGATGAAGAATGGAAAGGCTGTTGGTCCAGATGACATAACTGTGGATGGATGGAGTGTTTAGGTGAAATGGCAGTGGAGTTTTTAACCAGATTGTTTAATGAAATTTTGGAAAGTGAGAAGATGCCTGAGGAATGCAGAAAAAGTGTTTTGGTACCGATTTTTAAGAATAATGGTGATGTGCAGAGCTGTAGTAACTACAGAGGGATTAAATTGATCAGCCACAGCAAGAAGTTATGGGAAAGAGAAGTGGAAGCTAGGTTAAGAAGGGACGTGATGATTAGTGATCAGCAGTATGGCTTCATGAAGGGAAAGAGCACTACAAATGTGATGTTTGCTCTGAGAGTGTTGATGGAGAAGTGCAGAGAAGGTCAGAAGGAGTTGCATTGTGTTTTTGTAGACTTGGGTAAAGCATATGACAGGGTGCCTAGAGAGGAGTTGTGGTACTGTATGAGGAAGTCAGGAGTGTCAGAGAAGTATGTAAGAGTGGTACAGGATATGTACGAGGGTAGTGTGAGAGCGGTGAGGTCTGCGGTGGGAGTGACTGATGCATTTAAGGTGGAGGTGGGATTACATCAAGGATCAGTTCTGAGCCCTTTCTTATTTGCAATGGTGATGGACAGGTTGACAGACGAGATCAGACAGGAATCCCTGTGGACTATGATGTTTGCAGATGACATTGTGATCTGTAGTGAGAGTAGGGAACAGGTGGAGGAGACCCTGGAGAGGTGGAGATATGCTCTAGAGAGAAGAAGAATGAAGGTCAGCAGGACTAAGACAGAATATATGTGTGTGAATGAGAGGGAGGATAGAGGAATAGTGTGGATGCAAGGAGTAGAGGTGGCGAAGGTGGATGAGTTTAAATACTCGGGATCAATAGTTCAGAGTAATGGTGAGTGTGGAAGAGAGGTGAAGAAGAGAGTACAGGCAGGATGGAGTGGGTGGAATGATCTGTGATAGATGAGTACCAGTAAGAGTGAAAGGGAAGGTCTACAAGAGAGTAGTGAGACCAGCTATGTTATATGGGTTGGAGACAGTGGTATTGACAAAAAGGCAGGAGTTAGAGCTGGATGTGGCAGTGTTAAAGATGTTAAGATTTGCACTGGGTGTGACGAGGGTTGACAGGATTAGGAATAAGTATATTAGAGGGTCAGCCCAGGTTGGAAGGTTTGGAGACAAAGGTAGAGAGGCAAGATTATGTTGGTTTGGACATGTGCTGAGGAGGGATGCTGAGTATATTGGGGAAAAAGATGCTAAGGATGAAGCTACCAGGTAATAGGAAAAGAGGAAGGTCTAAGATAAGGTTTATGGATGTGGTGAGAGAGGACATGCAGGTGATTGGTGTGACAGAGCAAGATGCAGATGACAGAAAGAAATGGAAACAGATGATCCACTGTGGTGACCCCTAACGGGAACAGCCGAAAGAAGATAACACAGCCCTGCATGGTGTTTGGTGTGGGTAAATTACTTCTATCTACTGACCCTACCCCATAGGCCAAACTTATGCAGAATCCAAGCGATTGTTGCCACATGTACATCACAAACAGTACTTGGCAGAGAGTCCTGCACATCCCTCAGTGTTGCTGCATGTCTCCTGGCAGCCTCCCTGACCAGTTCAAACATGTCTTGTCATCTGTTTTGGAAGGACATCTGGTTCTTTTCAACAGCACTGTTGCGCCATATATAAACAACCTTTTGATGACTGTCTCCACTGTGTTCCATGGTATATGTAATGCTATAGTAATTTTGTTGTACCCTACTCCTGACTGATACCTTTCAAGTATGAGATCCCTATGATGCTTTGTAAGATGTGTGCAAACCATGGTTGCTTCTGGTACAGGCAACTGATCAAATGTCATGAATATACCGCTCTGACATTGGACCTTTATTCGGTGTTACATTGAGTCCCTGTACTTGATGGCAGGTGTGTATCCAAGCAGAGTGAATGCTGTCACTAAATCACAAGGTGCTCCCACAATATGTTATTTGGAGGGTGTGCACACATATGCATCCAGCGTATTGTAAGATTTGTATACCCCATATTTGGTGGCCTAACATATTGTTTGGTTTTACAAGTTAATTATTCATGTTATGGTCACATTGCAGGTTAGAAAAGGTGTGGAATGTAATATCGTGGTCTCTCATTGTATATATCAGACACACTTGGCATCCTGACAGGGGTATGTACACTGTGGTATCCACTGTATAGGATTAATGTTTCATATATGTCCCTACCATAGCCCATTTGTCCCCCCAGTTTGTCGGTCTCTGTCCAGATGTCTTGCACTGGTTGTGAGAAATGATACATTACCCTTCAGTAGGCCCTCATGGTGACTACTGGGATGCACTGCAGTTACCACCACAAGTGGCCATAGACATCAAGCAATATAGCTAGGTGTGTATTGGCATACTCACCAGCTACAGGCTGCTGTCCCACTTGTAGACCAGAGGGAGCTAAATAGGTGTGGGAGAGAGAGGTGCTGTCAACATGTGGCCTTGGTATAGGGCAGAAGCAGCATTTCTGCACATTAACAGTACAACCCCCAATACTACGAAATAAGCTGCCCATCACCATAGATGTGCACTTATGTGCATTACCAAACCCCATCCACAACTACTGTCTTATGTGACATATGCATGTAGATACTCTACATATACATGTATGCTACAGTACTCTAGTAATGTGCACTAGGGCCTTACCTGCACACTCCTCGTCCATTATGTGGGGGCACCCACATCCACAATGCTGTATTCAGCATGATGTTGCGTAATTGTGGTGGGTGCCTCAAAGTTGGTGAGGAACTGTTCGGTGGTTGTCAGTGGGGCCTGCATAACTGGGCCCCCACCAGTGGCTGTCACTTCTCTGGCTATGGCAGCAGCCCTTCATCAGGCATTACATATGAGGTTGGTAGAATGATGCCTGACCTGCTCGTAGGTTCTTGTGTGCAGGCGGACATCATTTACCCTGTGGACTAGGTCATTCCACAGGGCAGTCCGCTTTCACAGATGTTCCTGGGTACGTCCAAACATGACAGCATAATTGTTGACAATGGTGTCAATTATTTCACTTGTTTCTGCTGTGCTGTAGGGTGGATTTCGGGTGTGCTACATCCTGCCTGGAAGACATATACAGTGAAACACATCATAGCACCTCATACAGTTGTCAACAGTATGGACAGAAGCTGCTCATCAACAGTGGATATTTTTTGCCAGCACTCACAACTACACCATACCCTTGTAATCGTTCAGCAAAATATTAGCTTGCATTGCACTCCTGGCCCTAATGTGTCATATTCCCACCAATGATGGACAGTTAATTGCATAAACCTCTATTCCCCATTCATTTCTGTGTAGCGGGATGACAGTGGCCAGCTTCCATGTGGATGGGGTGTGGATGTTGCTGAGGCTGGGTTTGACTACAGTGTGTGATGGAGCTATGAGCACATGCCCAAGTTCATGTAGGATGCAGACAGGGATGTTATCAGGCCCCATGAAGACTTGTTGTTGCTGCCTTTCAGTAGGCAATAGTTACCTGATCACCACTGATGAGAGGAAGGGTGCAGTTGATGTGCATATCTTCCTATATGAATGGGGGACAGGGGCATGATGTTCATACTAAACCTGTCTGATGCAGTTTGCCTATAGCCATGGCATGTGTGTGAGGTGTGACTTAACACCAGTACAGGATGAATTGGTTGTTGCCTCTCAGACTGACAACATATGTGGAGACACCCTTGTGATTGACCTTGGCAGTGTGGATATGTCTGATTTGTACTCATAGTTAGCCTTAAAGGGAGTCGCTTGTGACCTTACATGCTTGTTCAGACAGAGGTGGACATGCTTCCAAGTTGTCTGCACTTATGTGGACCTGTACAACAATATAGCAACCTATTATGTGGTTTGTGTATTTTTGCTGTCCACCAAAGGAGATTACTCTACCTTGGTGGAGGCGGGATTTACAGGTCAGGTATTGCTGAGTCCATAAGTTACAGTGGATATATAAGTGCACACACCCCTGTTACAATTCCTGGTCTTTGTGCTATTGTAACTTGACACCACAATAACTCATTTTAACACAATTCCCACCTTTAATGTGACCTATAGCCTGTACAATTTCATTCAAAACATGCAAATTTATTTATGCATGGATGGGAAACCATTCATGTGTTACAAAGCAAATATAAAAATAGCATAAAAATGTTTTTTTTAGATTTATTGATGATGTACTATTCATATGGAGAGGTATGTATGAGGAACTAGAAGAATTCTTGGTATATATAAACGTGTGAACATACTTAAAATGTACTCATCATATTAGTGATAAAGAAATTACTTTTTGGATGTGTTTTTGTATAAAAAGAATAACAAATTAGTATCTAGAACTTATAAAAAGGAGGTGCAAAACAATATGTATGTGCACTTCTCTAGTATGCATCCTAAAAACACTAAGCTAAATATAATAAAGGGGGAACTGTCTAGAATAAGTGGGCTTACAAACAGTGAAGATGAGTTTTTAGAAGAAGCTAGTTCCTTTTGTAATAGAGTTAGAAATGAGGATACCCAGAATATGAAGTAAATAAATTATTAGAAGAAAGAACAGAGATGAGGGGAAAAATGCTGGATAGAAAAGAAAAAAATCCCTTATAAAAGAAAAACTTTTATGGCCATTCAAAACATCGTAGATTCATTAGCTATAAAAATGTGATAAAAATAGGGGACTACTAAGAATAAATAATGATATGTTTAGAAAAGTAGGTGATAATCCTCTATTTGTACAAAGAAAAGGAAAAAAAGTTTTAAAAATTATTTTCTGGGAAAACTGAATAAGCCATATGAAAGAAGTAACAGAAAATGTGGAATGATTAAATGTTATAATTGTAATATGTGCACTTACATTTTTATAGAAGGAAATTAAATCGAAATAGGGGGTATAAAAGTTAAAATTCCAGGACAATTTAGTTGTAAGTCTAAAAATGTTGTTTACTTATGTTTCTGTAGTCAATGCAAATCCTATTATGTTGGAAGGACCACTTGAGAATTAAATAGAAGGATATATGAGCATAAATATGACATTCAGTCGAGTGATGAGAGGACTGCATTATGTAAACACTATAAAACAAACGAATGTAAGGTAACTTTAAATTTATAGTACCTGATATGGTATCCATTGAAGCAAATATTATTAATATTGAAGAAGAACTAGGGTGGTTAGAATACTGCTGGCAAGTAAGGTTAAATGCCTGCTTTCCACCAGGACTAAACAATAGAGAAGAATTTGTCAGCTATCTGAAAAGGAAAAAGTTAAAGCACTAGGAGCATGTGTTTTTAGTAAGGTCATGTGATGTTATTTCCGGTGATGGTTTTTAAGATATTTAAACATGAATTTTGCTGTTTACTTCAGTCTGAGGAAGTCTTTGTAAAGGAGTTAGAAGATTAAAGCACTTACTTAGCTTTTATTTTGTTCTTCAAGCATTAAATTATTTGTTTATTCATCTGGGAGCCCGTGGATATATTTTTGCTGATTTTGACTGTTTGTGCTACATGGCTATTGTTTGTGAAGATTTATCTAGTTGTTGCAGGTGATTCCCTATGGATAACTTTGGTAATGTTGGCCCTAACTTTACCACAGTAACAACAGGATGTGTATTGAATGACACACTGATGGGCTCGTTTATAACCAGCAATGAAGCAACTTCCAATAAGTTAAGTATCCACTTATTGTCAAGTGATGAACTGTTTGGCATTTCCTGATAATCCTTTTAACAACAAAAATATTAATGAACAAGAAGGATATAATGAACGCTGTGTGAATCATAATGAGATGTTTTCAAAGCTAGAGAAAAACCTAATACAGTTAAATCGCCTGCAGTGGGACAATATTTACTTTGAAAACAATTTAAAAGTTCAGAGAATCCCGAAGGGACTCAGAATTTTAAAGTTGCCAGCAGGTGAAAATCTACCAAAAGAGTTGGTAGATAAATGGTTACAAATAAATCAGACAGTGGGTATTCAATATATGGAATTGCTACACAGTTATAATAGCACCAAAATGAAAGAACTAACTGAAAATGTTCAGGCAATTTTCAATATGTTAAAAGAAAATACCTCTGATGTGAACTTTAACAACAAAATGCACTTTATCCATGGAAATCTGGATAAATTGAACAAAACACTTAGTAGCAGAAAAATAAAAAAGTATGAGAGGGATCGTGTTGAATATGCAAGGGGAGTGGCCTCTGCATATGGTTTACAGCTACAAGGAAATGTGCAGCCAGAGGAAATGATGCAAGATGCCAATGTTGGGGCTGAAGAGTCAAGCATGGTGAGGCGCTCTGAACGACTGCAAACTAAAAAATCTAATAAACCAGGAGAAAGCAAAAATGCTGGGCCTACAAATATGAGTGGGTCACAAACACAGTCAAGTTCACAAGGAGGAAATACAGTAATTATTAATGAAAACGGAGGATAAGAGAAAGCAGTGGTGAGCACATCTAAACAACTGACTTATTCTAATAAAAATCAAGTTGTGGAAGTTTACCGAAGAGTGAATGGTGAAAATAGATCATGGGCCCAAGTGACTGCAAGTATTGCAAATGGAAATACAAATGCTGATAATTATAAGAAGCCAACAAAAAACGACTTTGTGAAGAAAGGGCCGAAATGGAAGAACTGGAACCAAAGGAATGCATACCGGAGAACGTAGGCACTGAAAACTTTATTATTATTAATTTGTCTAGTTATACATTAAATAATGAAGAATGTAAGGTGCTGAGTAGAGGCTGTAATTTTGCACCAGCCCAAAGAGCTGACAAATTACGAACTATCAATGATCTCAAGACTATGTGAGACTTAAATTCTGATACATTGTTTAATAGAAATGATGATGCTGAAAGTAATGCTGTCTGTTATAGAACTAGTAGTTTTAATCCACCCTTGCATAAGGATTTAGAAATGTTCTTAAATATTTGTGAAATGCAAATTATTGAAATTTTAGATAGAAAAGCTGAATTTAAATTGTATAATTTAACTAGACATGAAAAAGTAGTGTTTGATAATATGGTGAACAACAATGACATTTTATTTTTTAAAGCTGACAAAGGAGGATCACTTGTATTAGATAGAAATGTATATGAAGTTAAGATGAAATTGCTGTTAACAGATGATAGTATTACAAAAAGATAACCATGCAAGATGTGAAAAGAGGGTATAGATTTATTGACTCATGTATAGAAGAATGGTATAATGCTGGTAGAATAGATGAAAAAATAAGGAAGAGTCCAGCAAATACCAACCCTAAATAAGTAAAATGTATGGAATGCCCAAAGTTCATAAGGACCTGGAAGAACCCCCACTTAGGCCAATAGTGAGTAGTAAGAACAGTAAAACAGAAGGTATGTCTGTATTTGTAGATAAGTTCTAAAAGATTATCCCACATACCTCTACGTATATTAGAGACAGCTTCAATTTGCTAGAAAAAATTGAGAAAATAGCAGTAAATGAAAATGATTTGCTTGTAACACTTGATATTAAATCCTTGTACACTATGATACCGAATGATAAAGGAATGGAAATTGTAAGGATGGAATTATTGCATTCTCAAATGTATTCAACAAACTTGGTTAGATTATTAATGGAAATGATAGATATTGTATTAAACTATAACTACATCTCATTCTGTGATAAGATTTATGTACAAGTTAATGGTGTAGCTATGGGGGCAGCTTTGGCCCCCAGTTATGCAAATTTATTTATGCATGGATGGGAAACCATTCATGTGTTACAAAGCAAACATAAAAATAGCATAAAAATGTTTTTTTTAGATTTATTGATGATGTACTATTAATATGGAGAGGTACATATGAGGAACTAGAAGAATTTTTGGTATATATAAACAATGTGTGCACATACTTAAAACTTACTCATCATATTAGTGATAAAGAAACTACTTTTTGTGGATGTGTTTTTGTATAAAAATAATAACAAAATTAGTATCTAGAATTTATAAAAAGGAGGTGCAGAACAATATGTATCTGCACTTCTCTAGTATGCATCCTAAAAACACTAAGCTAAATATAATAAAGGTGCAACTGTCTAGAGTAAGTGGGCTTACAAACAATGAAGATGAGTTTTTAGAAGAAGCTAGTTCCTTTTGTAATAAAGTTAGAAATGAGGATACCCAGAATATGAAGTAAATAAATTATTAGAAGAAAGAATAGAGATGAGGGGAAAAATACCGGATAGAAAAGAAAAAATCCCTTATAAAAGAAAAACTTCTATGGCCATTCAAAGCAGCGTAGATTCATTGGCTATAAAAAATGTGATAAGAAAAAACTGGGGACTACTAAGAATAAATAATGATGCGTTTCGAAAAGTAGCTGATAATCCGTTATTTGTACAAAGAAAAGGAAAAACTTATTTTCAGGGAAAACTGAATAAGCCCAATGAAAGAAGTAACAGAAAACGTGTGATGATTAAATGTTATAATTGTAATATGTGTACTTACATTTTTACAGAAGGAAATGAAATAGAAATAGGGGGTATAAAAGTAAAAATTCCAGAACAAATTTAGTTGTAAGTCTAAAAATGTTGTTTACTTATGTTTCTGTAGTCAATGCAAATCCTATTATGTTGGAAGGACCAGTTGAGAATTAAATAGGATATATGAGCATAAATAGGCCATTCAGTCCTGTGATGAGAGGAATGCATTATGTAAACACTATAAAACAAACATATATAAGGTAGACTTTAAATTTATAGTACTTGATACGGTATCTATTGAAGCAAACTAACTGGCTATGTCAATGTATCAAGCCTGGCTAACTCTCTCTAGAATGTGTAAAAATCTGTTAACCAGTTTACTGTGTAACTTAATTTAATCCTGACTTATGCTCAGGATTAACTGTAACCTGTGGGACTTGTTTAACTTGCTTACTTATGTAATCTCTGTAAATAGTCTGTTTGTAGTATGTAATGCTGTATCTGCTTACCCTTGGAGCTTTTCTCCCTGGGCCTCTGCTGAAAATAGACATGCATCCAGTCGGACTACCCCGGTCAACAAATGTAAAATAAAAAATAAAATATTATTAATATTGAAGAAGAACTAGGGTGGTTAGAATACTGCTGGCAAGTAAGGCTAAATCCCTGCTTTCCACCAAGACTAAACAATAGAGAAGAATTTGTCCGCTGTCTGAAAAGAAAAGGGTTAAAGCACTAGGAACATGTGTTTTTAGTAAGGTCATGTGATGTTATGTGAGGTGATGGTTTTTAAGATATTTAAACATGAATTTTGCTGTTTACTTCAGTCTGAGGAAATCTTTGTAAATGAGTTAGAAGACAAAAGCATTTTCTGAAGCTTTTATTTTGTTCTTGTTGCATTAAACTATTTGTTTATTCATCTGGGAGCCTGTGGATATATTTTTGCACATCTTTACTTGGTAATAGTAGCCCAGTCTTCCTTGCAACAGTGCTACAAATATGTCAATTTGTGAGGGCATCTCTTATGCACAGCCATATTCAGGGCAACCCACAGATTTTCTATTGGATGTATGTCTGGCCACTGGCTAGTACATTCCCAAACTGTAATTATCATCTGGTGAAGCCATTCCTTTGTGGATTTGGATGTATGCTTGGGGCCATTGTCATGTTGAGAGATAAAATCCCTCTTCATCTTCAGCTTTCTAGCAAATGACTGAAGGTTTGGGGACAAAATGTTTGGTATTTGGAACTGTTCATACTTCCCTCCACCCTGACTAGAGGCCCAGTTCCAGCTTATGAATAGCAACGCCACAGCATGGTACTGCCACCACCATGCTTCACCAGGGGGATGGTGTTCTTTTGGTGATGCAGAGTGTTGTTTTGGGCCAAACATACTTATTGGAATTGTGGGCCAAAGGTTCAGCCTTGGTGTCATCAGACCATGACACATTGTCCAACATGCTTTTTGGAGGCTTGATGTACTGTTTGGCAATGTTTGTCCAGCCCTGGATGTTTTTCTGTGTAAGAAAGGGCTTCCATTTATCAACCTTACCCCATAGGGCAGACATATGGGGAATACAGAAGATTGTTATCACATATGGTACACACTCAGTACTTGGCAGGCATTCTTGCATCTCATTTAGTGTTGCTGTCGATCCCCTGGCAGCCTCCATGGCCAGTTGTCATCTTGTCATGTCATCCATTTTGGATGGACGTCCGGGTCTTTGCAGTGTCACTGTTGTCCCATATCTTCTCCACTGTGTGATGACTGTCTGCACTGTATTCCATGGTATATCCAATGTTGTAGACACTTTTTCTACTCTTCTCCTGACTGGTACCTTTCCACAATGAGATCCCTTTGATGCTTTGTAAGCTCTCTGCAAAACATGTCTCTTGCTGTAGCAAGCAACTGGGTAAATGTCAAATAAATCCTAACAGGACAGTTTAACTTTATTTGGGGTTAATCAGAGTCTTGTTAATTGATGGCATGTGTGTAACCAAAAAGAGAACGCTGTGATTACTGCAAGAGGTGCATCAACCAAGTAGTGGTTTATGTGTGTGCACATGTATGCAACCAGTTTATAGTACATTTTATATGTTTTATATCTTCTCCCCAACAGATTTGTTAGTTTGTCAATAGAATTGTACAATTTATGAGTCACATTCGAGGTGGGAAATGTTTTTAAAAGATTTTCTGTGGTCTCATTTTTGTATAGTACACAAACCTGGCATTTCAACAGGGGTTTGTACACTCTTGATATCCACTGTATGTAGGTGTTCAGATAGCTGTTTGTGGTAGGCATGGACAGGGGGTCATAACACAGTTGCACACTTCTCTGATTACAACTTGATAATCATGCCTATTCTGCTACCCATATCATTGTCATTGGCAATGCAACAACCAGTACCTGTAAACATTTATGTCTGTTGTATGCACTGAAACTAATATTACACGCAAGTAGAACATGCACAACTTATTTACATACATAGGTAAGTAAGTTGATTGCGTATATATATATATATATATATATATATATATATATATATATATATATATAGATAAATATATGTGTGTGTGTATGTATATATAATATATATATATATATATATTATATGGGTCTATATTAGTCCAACAAAAACTTACTTAAGCGAAACCCATTGGAGCGACACATAGTGAGCGAATATCTCAAATATCGCAAAAGTGAATGGAGATCGCCATAGGAAATTCTCCCCTTTACTTCAATGGAGTGCAATCTTGGAGTTGGTATATTTAAGTAGTGGGGGTGTGGAGGTGCAGGGGGGCTTGCCCCCTGCATAAAACAGTAATAGTTTTCATCTCTTAGGTTTTTTATTTTTGTTATTCGATATTTGAGACTTTCGTTCACTATGTCTCTCTCAAATGGGTTTCGCGTAAGTGAGTTTTTGTTGGAATAATATAGACCCTATATATATATATATATATATATATTTTATACACACACACACATATGTGTGTGTATATATATATGTATGTATATACACACACACACACACACACACACACACACATATACACACACCTCATTATTTATTGGTAATATATCTATATCTTGTTATACATATGTATGTATCTCCATACATCTCTCTCTCTCTCTCTCTCTCTCTCCATTATATATATATATATATATATATATATATATATGTGTGTGTGTGTATATATGTTTCTTTTCATGCATATATTTGTAGATACAAATCATTCCTGATTGCACAGTGTCTATTCCCTATTGTAAACTGGCTGTAATGCATGGTATGTGTGAAAAAACATCAAAAAAGCTTACAGGTCAGATGGCTTAGTGGTAAATTGCTGTTGCTATAGTGTACAGCGTCCTGGGTTCAAGACCTGCAAGGGCTGTTTATTTTGTTGCTAGGCAGAACAATGGCTGTTGGATACAGAGTGATTAAGGCAGTTCTGAGCAGCTTTAAGTGGGTTTGTGTGATGGTAAGCGATGCTAATACACGGTTAAATGAATAAACATTTACACTGTCTAGGCTTCACTTAACGATGTTTACCAGTGTGCACATCTGCTTAGCTGAGCTAACTGCTTGTTATCATTCACATGTAAGCAATGCTTAAACCTGCCAGCATAGCTTAGCCCTGGTAACCATTGCTCACATTCCAGTCTTATAAAATAACAGAGTATTGACACCATTTAATAAGTGTCTTTAATTTCCTGTACATAACATGCTTCTATGTGCTGTTATTATTGTAGCAAGGGGTATGACTATACCGTATGGGACACTTGGGTATACATGGGTAGTATCACATTTTTTTTTTATACATGGATAGTATCACATGTTATATGCACTCACACTTGTATGTTACACTAGCTACAGTACACTGTTTGACAGTAATAATTTGTCATATTGTATTATTAAATTACTAATTTTAACACTGCTTTTCCATGTAAAAGTAGATTGCCTATTGTTGTACTCGAACCATGCACCCCTGCATGCAAATCTGGGACTCTGAGTACTACACTATCTTCTTCTTGATGTTTGAGCTGTATGTTTTAATGCATCTCCTATTGTATATTAATATGATATTATTATATTAACTGTAGAGTACTATGTTTTTTGGCCATGTTATTGAGGACTGCTGTCATGTAGTAATGGCATACATTTCAGTTTCAGACTTCTATCCTTCAGAACATTCATCTTAATGCATAACCTGTTTGCTATCTACTTTCTGTCTGTCTTCTGTGCAGATGGGATGACACTGGTGCTCAGTCTGTGCAGAATGGGTCTAAAAAGCCATGTCTGTGTTCATGTAGGATGCAGCCAGAAAGGGCATCAGGCCTATGGAGACATCCATGTGTTGCCTTTGAGAGGGCATTACAGACCTGATGTGTGATCATGAGGGGAGGTAGGCAAGTGCCGTACATGCACATTTGTGCTTATGGGGGGACGGGGGAGTGATGTCTATACATCACCAGTGTGCAGCCGGTTGCCTATATATATGGCATATGTCTATGTGGTGTTATTGAACACCACTACAAAGCAGATATGTGTGTTGCCT